>NW_010563969.1:0-15097 GCF_000687285.1 Phaethon lepturus
AAAAAAAAAAAAAAAAAATTTATACTATCTCAAAATAGTGGTTTAGATTCTGGATTTGCATTTCCATCTCCCAGCTGAAGCAGTTCAGCAGAATCAGTAGGAGATAATTCATGATTCTGAACCTGTATTTTCAGTGGTGAAAGTATTGCCGACAGGGTTTTGTCCAGCTCTGGTATTCTCAGCATTGAAAGTTACATCAAGTGAGTTCATGAAAAAGAAATGTGAGGACTTGAAGTCTTTTTTACTTTAATTATTCATCCATCGGTCTTGGACAGAGCCCAAAATGTCAGTGCTCTTAGCAATTTGATTGTATATTAAGAATAAAGGGTAACTGCTTGACATCTGTTGTGTAAGTGGGAATGGTCAGATACTAAATGCTCACAGTCCATATTTATTTAATCAAGGAATTCAAATGTCAAGGGGGTAGATTAAAAGATCTCTCTGAGGACAATGAAATTACCTTTTACTGATATGCATGGGAATAAGTCTTAAAATGTAAAGAATCAAAACTTTATTTTTCATTAAAATCAGAAAACTCATTCAGAGAGCCTAACTTCCCAAATATGTCTGCTTTCACTATTGCTTATTTTCCATTAAAACAGACAATCAATGAAATTAGAATTTGTATCTTCATCCTCTGTTAAAGATCTCTTCTAGTTCACTAAAAACACCACTGTGAAGCCATTACCTGTTGGTGTAATAACGACACTCTAAAACATGCATTGTGCGTAGTGCCACAGTGATACGCCACAAAGGATCTTGTAAGAGACAAACATTTTGACCTGTTCTTCCATCCTACTGAATCTTCCACATGTTCCAGTCTCCATACCATCACTTGCACCATTGATCTGGAAAACAATGTTCCAGCAGCTCTAAACAGAAAACTCACTGCTATGTTTGTCATCCAGAAGACCCTCTTGTGTGTCTGAAAAAGAGAAGAGGGGCATTTGAGGGCAGTCGAGCATTTCCAACACCGTATTTTCCCAAAGTGAAACACAGGGTTAGATGGCAGCTTAATATTCAAAAAAAGTAATCTTCAGAGAGAAGTAGTAAGTTGTTTAAAGATAAAACTAAAATTAGAAGCTAATTTTCTAGTCTGCATAGGCCAATGCTTATACCTGAGGTCTGATCTTTTAGGTACTGACTTCCATGGTTAGTGCCTTAGCTACGTGAACTTTCCTGAAGCCACCTGGTCTTAGAATCTGAGGTTCTTTCATGACATTTTGAACCATGTAGCCGGAAATGTTGGTCCTGAATCTCCTCTTGAAATATATACCTCCCTGCAGTCTTCTCTCTAGGATGCAGACCCTGCTCATATCAACAATGTGGAAACCTGACACCACTTGCCTGCAAGCTGAGGCAAGCAGGTAGGAGTCCTCAGCCCAACTATGACTTTTGGTCACTATTTCCTCCTTTTCAGCAACTTTCAGAGAGTCCATCTCCTTATGTATCATATCTTTGTCAGTGGGCTCCGGGGTTTGAACCTTCAAGGCTTTGTAACATGACTCATGATGAAGATGGACCAATTCAGATTGCCTTGTTGATTACACTGGACACTGCATGGCACATCTTGAAATTACCTGGATTACTGCTTTTTCAGTCTTAGACAACCCAAATGCTGAGTCATCCATGAGTTTCTTTGAGTAAATATTGCCTAACCACTTCACACTCAGGAAACTTCTCAAGAAAGTACTTCTTCTCCCTCTGCCCTTCAAATGTTTATGTTCTCAAATCTACCTTCATCTTATAATATAGAATTGCTTAAAATAGAAAAATATAAGGGAATACCTGGCTTGCCAGGCACAGTCTTTTTCTATTTCAGGCAACAATATCATATAAACTGTTCGCTGTCATTTTAAAATAAGGTAGAGCATTCTGTCCCTCTCATTTCTACTGGAAAGCGGTTCCAAAAAATCACTCCTCTTAGGGCTAGACAAATTCTTCTAATTTCCAGACTAAATTTATTCATGGCCAGTTTACAGCCATTTGTTCTTGTGCCAACAGTGTACTTTAGTTTAAACAACTTTTCCCCCTCCCTGGTGTTTTCTTTGGTGATGTATTCATAGCTTCCCAAAAGTCACTCCCTATTTTCATTTTGATGCAGGCTTTAAACTTTGTATAACATTTTCTGGTTTTATTATTAACAGTCTTCTGAAACTAGCTGCAGAGTTATAGACATGCTTTTACTACAGTTAAATCAAAAGAGATTTCATGACACAATGCCTCTGTATATGCAGATCAAATTGACCATCCCCCTTTCCGTTTCGATATACCACTGTCATTTCATTTTCCTGTTGCTGTTCACTTCACCTCTGCTTTACTGTGTACCCAGCAACCAATTTCTACCTCCCATTGAGAAAAGGAATATGGGGAGGAGGAAGGGCAGAGTGATTCCCAGATGTATCAGTTTACAAGAAGGAGGTCATTTTTTAAAACTAATTTCCAGATTCCATTGACTAGTTGCTCTTTTTTTCCCCCAACTGGTGTTTGCATCCTGTTCCAGAGCTGGATCATTTACACATTTTTTAATTGTGCCTTTAAGTGCTCTTTCAGATAATGGAACTTAATTTATGAAGAGTAGCTCTAATACAGATTTTTTTCAACCTAGCTCAACTCACTATCGTCACTGCACACTATCACAGTCATTCCAGGAGCACATCACCAGTAATTAGAATGGTAGCTCTGGTCTGTTGTATGCCTCAGACAACTGCCCACACTTGCCTAACAGTGTCTTCAAAAACCTTTCCAGCGTGCATCAAGGAAAACAAACTTTATGGCTTACGTACCCAGAATCTAATTAAAAATCCTCCCCATTTTGCCAGCATTAAGACAAGACATGGGTAAGCTGTCCAAGACTCCCAGGAGTCAAAAAGCAAAGTCTGGTCAGCCAGGAGCTATGCTACTAATAGCTAATCCAATGGTTTGGCTATAAAAACTGAAGACAGATAAAGGGAAAGGAGAAAGGAAATAAAGTAAGAAGTATAAAGAGCTGTAATGAGTCAAGCCAAAGGATTGCTCAGTATCCTGTCTCTGAGAGGGTCCAGTTGCAGCTGATTAGAGAAAGTGCACACAGAGAGGAAACCAGGAGCAAAGATCACTCCCTTTCACAGGGAGTGAAAATCCTCTGCCCTCCTTCCTCAATATATCCTTGAGATTTCCTGCAAACTTTGCTGAAAGATTTCCCCAGCCAGATATTGAAATAGCATCCTTCTGTTTAACAACCTTTGATGGAGGCATATCCATAAATTTGTCTAATCACATTTTTAATTCATTTATGCTTTCAGCTTCCATGACATCCTGTAGCAATGAGTTCCACAATTTAATTATAGGCTGCTTGAAGAAATACTTCCTTTTGTTTGTTCTGAACCTGCCTGACAATTTCATGTTGTGCTTGTATAGTAAGAAATAATGGCTATTGTTCCCTGTTTACATCTTCATGCCACTTGTGTGGCGTATTTGATATATTTTAATATAAATATATATTTTATAAATACTTTATATACCTCTGTGATTTAGTAATTTGCTTTCCAAGGGGAGTACTTCTATTGAGACGCTCCTCATATGGAAATTATTCCATACTGCTGGTCATGTTAAGTACTCTTCCCTGAGCATTTTCTAGCTATATTTTAAAAAAAAAAATTGTGGAGGAACTTGGAAGAGGCCAAACTGCTTGTATGATGTAAGGTGTAGGTACACTGAGGATTTGCTGCTGCAGTGTGATGTTTTGTTATCTCCCCCTTCAGTGGTTTCTAACTTTTTGTCTGCTTTTTTCATTGCTTCCAAACATGGAACTGATATTGTCATTGAATTATCCACAATGACTCTGAGATCTTTTTTCCTGAGATGTGATAGCTAATTTAGAACTCATTGCTGCATTTCTGTATTCATGGCTGTTTCTCCTCATGTGCAGCAGCTTCCAGTTATCGCTGTGGAGTTCCATCTACTGTTTCACTATCCAGTTGCTCAAATTTTGTGAGGTTCCTTTTGCAACTCTTTGCAGACAGCTTTTGTTTTTACTAACCTAACTAATTCCACATCATTTGTAATCCTTATCATATCAACTGTTCTCTGTTTTCCACATCGTTTAGGAGTATGATGAGCAGCACATATTCAGCACGTGTACGCCCTGAACATTAGGGGGAGGATCCACCCATTGAACACTATGTACCCTGTGCCTTCTCTTTTTAGCCATCATTTCCCACGCTCCTGCCCCTCAGCTCACTAAGCCTCCCCCCCCATTTCACTCCCTCATGCCCAGCTTGCTAAGTCTTCTCACAACATGAAATCTATGCTCTTTTCTGTGATAGAGATAATTTTAGCCATTTGTGCCCTCTGGTTTTGGAGAACCCCTTTTGCATGGAAGGGTGAAGATCACCTCTAACTGATTCTGTCTACTGATACTTTGGTCCTGTGGGAGAGGCTGGAGGAGAGGGTTTGCATCTTTGCAGGCAGGTCCCAACAGCTGGAGAGGTTGCCTGGATTTGTTACAGCTGTCTTAACAGAAGTTTGGCCCATCTCCTCCTCTTTTGGTGAAACAGTAGGCAAAGGGACAACAGGATCTAACCCACATAACTGTCTTTTGAATCCTGCTGCAACCCCAGAAGACTAGAGACTAAGAATGGTGTGTAAACTGATGCTAAAAGAAGCTGTTGCTTTCTGCCTGGCTTCCACCCAACTCGGACCTCTGATATCTCCTTTGGTGACTAAAAGTCTAGAGGCATTAGAAAGGGACGGAAAGTAGAACTTGGTTTTGCCAAGAGTACTGTCAGTGCCAAACCTCACTGCAGTCAGTGAGCAGTAAATGTTTTAACCATTGAACCAGAATTTAGGAGCATGGTGCACAGTTTGCTGCTTCCCCATCCACACATCACCAATTTCTGATTTGTCTCTCACACCATAATCTCATAAGTAATCCTCAGGGACATGTGTCATGCAGGCAGATTAATTTTGCCATAACTTTAAGTGGAACACATCAAGAGAGTGTGGACTGTGTTTGATGTTTCCTCTCACGGAATGTATCTGGGTAGGAAAATCAGCATGGCCATCCCTTCCCCTGTGGCAGAAGCAGCATTCATCTACATACTCCTGTGCTCTCTGTAACTGATTTGATTGAGGCAGCCCTATATTATACTTGCGGTAATATCTGTCAAAACAGTAAGATGAGATTTCTTTGTTTTATTGGAAAGCTGAGGACTTCACTTTCATTATAAGATCTCATACTGGTGTTAGCACTCTGCCAGTGACAGTCCCCCCACCTAAATCCCCTTGAATTAAGTTTTGAGAGGTATCTGTTTCAAATACACATTCTATCAAATACAAGGCAGATTTTGGATTCCCTCCTTCCATCACATTTTATAATTCTATTTTAAAAAGCAATCAAATCTGCCTGGCAAGAGAAAATCAGTCTAACCTGATGATAGTTCAATATGCAGAGTTTCAATATCATCGCCAAATTAACATCTTTCTCATTCTTTCCCCTCTATTTTGTTCAGTATTTCCCTAGAAATGTGAGCTAGTTTTGGAAGAGAAAAGCTGCTGCCTGAGCCTGTCTTTATTACCTCTGTGCAGGACAATCCTAGATCTGTCACATTGCGAGAAGCTGCTGGGGTGTTGGGTGGCCCTTTTAATGCATCCTTTGTGATTGACCAGTACCAAAACCAAGTAACAGTAACAAATTAATTAACCTCTGTCCTCTACTTTTGTGGTCTTGAGGCTCAGCACTTGTCTTCCAGACATGCTAAGACACTCCTTAAGGCTTTATTCACTAGATGCTACCACCATTATAGTACAGAACCATACACTTCCTCTGTGGCTTTATTCTTTGATGTCATGAGTCAGTGAACATTTTAGCATCCCATTATCTTTAAATATATAAGTATTTCTGAAGTCAGACTTGATGCAAAATTTAATACAAGTTTGGCCCTGAACTAGCATTTCAGCCTGGTTTTCCTAATTGTTCTCAAACATCTTAATTTATCACAAATTGCAGCATAAAAATTGGGAAGAAATTACTTGCCAGAATGGCTTTGAATTTTTAAAAGTACATGTTTACTCTGAATTTTTAAAAGTACCATGTCATGGTAGTAAATACAGTCCATTGGGCTGTGAACAGCAGAGTGTTAGGTCTCAATTTCTTCCAGCAGAACTATGTATCATACTTATCTTTTTCCTCCAAATTTACAGAGATGTGATACAAACAACTACTCTCACATATTTCCCAGGAAATTATCTTATTCTCATGGCCAATTTAACCTAACTGGCTAAGTTATTTTTTATATTTTTCTCTAGATTTCTCTTTTCCTTTCCTCCTTGTTTTCCACTAAATATTTTCTGTATTCTTCCTTCAACATACTAAAGTATAGGCAAAGAAATTATATCTTGGCTATTTCTCTTGGCTTTTCTCCTCTTACTGTGGTTCCCCCCAGACACCTCCTGTTCCGTTCTCCCTCTGTTTTATTGTCTCACAAACATGACTGTTCTCAACCACGCTGGTATAATGGTCTTACCCATTAATTTCAACCCTCTGTGCTCCTTTTACTTTCTTTGTTTTTGTAGAATCTATTGTGCTGTGTAACTGCCCAGAGCTGTAGTGAAAGAGGGCTCTCATCATCTAGAGGGTATATATGCGCCATATAGATAAATATTCATTAATCTGAAACAGTTCTCTTCAAGCATTTGAAATACATGAACGTAACCCTTGGAGAAACAGAAACTTGACCACCTTTGCCTCTGAAAGCACAGACAACACGAGCCTTATCCAGAAGGCTAATGAGATCCTGAAGTACAGAACTGGTTAATTAAAAAAAAAAGCTGCTAGTTAGTATATATTTCCTTCTTTTACTGATTTGTTGGAATTAATTTGGTCTGTGGGAAGTAAAACCAAGAAACAAGTCTCATCAGCTGTCTACATTATGTCTGTTCTCTCTCTTAATCCCAGAAGGCACTTTTTCTCCTCACGTGTATGTTGCTGTAGATAGCAACCCAGCCTTTGCTACTGTTGCTCTAGTGGCTGCTTATAAGTTTAGTTTAGTAAAAGAAATAATTTGAATAACAGCTGGACCAAGACGTGGTCAAGAATATGATGCAGTACTACAATCAACATTCTGGGGAGCCACATTTCATCTTTTCTGCAAGAAACAAAGCACCTGATGCTATCAGTGTTCGTGTTTCTTCTCCCAACAGAGAAATTCTCATCTTGGTTGTACTGGCTGGA
This sequence comes from Phaethon lepturus, assembly GCF_000687285.1. Lineage (NCBI taxonomy): Eukaryota > Metazoa > Chordata > Aves > Phaethontiformes > Phaethontidae > Phaethon > Phaethon lepturus. Next base: position 7,214 of record NW_010563969.1, read on the forward strand.
AATCCTCTGTTGAGACCCATGCCCATTATTTATCCCACTCTGGGAATTAGTGTTGACTGGCACTAGGCCATATGGCCCTTACGTGTGGTTTTTGCTTTTTCTGTGGGGTTTTTGCTTTATTTTGCTTTTGGGGAGCGGGGAGGCCAGGGGTGTGTTTGCTTCCTGTTCTTTTTCCAGCTGTATTTAAAAGAGCAAGGAGATCCAGGTCCAGGTGTGACTTTTACAAATGATTATAGAGGAGAGTAAGATGAAGGTCTGGAAATGGTGTGTACAGGAAATTTTTAACATCAGATGTCATAGAACCAACATTTTCTCATCAGAGACACATTCTTCATTCCAAAAATGAAACAATAGAGTGGCCTGAGCCCTAGTATCTAGTTTCTATAGTATGCTCAGAAAGACTGGTATATTATATTGCTAACATAATTTTCCAGAAATGTGAGTGAAGCCTTTCAGCTGCACTTTTGAAACTCATAATCCCTCTCCCAGAGCAACTGAAAGCAGTTATCAGGCCTCTTGATACTCAGGGGCTCCAGAGGCCTGGCACATCTATTGATGGAGTCATTCTACGTTTCAGATGGACTCAGTCACTTGGGCTTCTCAAAATTCTCCTTTGCTTTGGTAATACCAGGACCTCAACCTGCCAGAACACAGTCACTTCCATAAGAGAAACTCATACATAATCTTTTTGCCCTAGAACATTTTTATCTATGGAGATACAAGAAGAAGAATTAAAGACACGTTTTTGCTGCATTTTTGAAAAGAAACACATCAATTGTGGTTCTCAGAACTGGACAGGAATTCTTCACTTTTTTTTTAGTTAAATATAACACAGAGAGCCTTAAGTCCTTCCTTGAAAAGCAGAACTGTTTTACAGTAATACAAGTTGATAATTTCTCAGTTTTCCTTTGCCCAAAGTATAAGAACATTTAGCAGCCTTTAGGATGTTTCATTAACTTATTAATTCATAATATTAACTTAGAATATTATTTTTATATTTTTAGTAATTTTGAGTCCTGTGTTACAACTTTTTTTACAGTGGGAACATAGTGACAGCTAAATATGATTCCCTGTTAGATAATTTCAAAACGGCTTTGTGTTTTGGACGTTTTTGATACTTATGTTTTGGAGGTTTGTGATACATTAAGCTGTTCAGAACTATAAATTGGGGGTTTTCTCTATCACAATAATAAGTCAAAAGCATACTCATGCCATTTCCTGCTATCAATCTTCAGTTCAGGAATTTGAACAAGAAATGTATACCTTATGCAACATAAACTTGTACAAATACTTCAGAGAAATGATGGAAGCTCCTGACACAGTCAGATGAACCTTAGAAAATTCCAGGTTCTTGCTCTCCTACAGCAAAATCTAAAAGGTAATGTCATATCAAAGTGCCATTGAGCACACCACTATTTTCTCTTGCACTCACTAACTTTCTCTGCTCATTGGGGTTAACATTTGCCATTAGTCTTTGGTTTTGGAATTTCCATTAGCAGAGGCTTTTAGAAACAGGTTACAGAAACAATACACAGGGAAGGTTTGGAAAAAGTCCATTCTGCCTTGGAGCAAAGGGGTGAATTAGGTGACTTCTCAAGTGCTTGCTAGTCTTGTTTCTGTGATTCTGGAAAAAAAAGCTTGATAAAAAAAAGAAATACAAGAGAAAGAGAAGCATTTTATTATTTCCTTAAGCTGGTTATGTAGGATGTCCATTACATGTTTAAAACAATATTTTGATACATTAAGTCTTACAGTATCCTTGTTCTGTGAATTATGTTACCAGGTCTCTTCATCAAATAGCTCTAGGAAGATTTGCTGATATCAGATCTAGGATGCTTTCCTCATCATATCTCTCAGACTGGGATAATAGGGCTTGTCCCTTTTTCATCCATGCAGACAGACCAATTAAGGTATTATTTCATCCTGGAAAGCTGACTGTACTTGTTCCAGTCCAGCAGGTTTTCAATTTCCATTGTGCCTCAGAGACAGAGAGTTATGCTAGTCACCGTGGAAAAATGCAAGAAAAGCAAAGCAGGTGAAAATTCCTCACTGCATTCCATTGTTGCTTTCAAGTGCAATTCTTTTGCCCCAGATATTAGACAAAAATGTTCCTATGCAACTTCTGTGGTGCTTTTTGAGGTTCATGTTTCCTAGAGACTTCTGGTGACTGACATTACAGTGTGACTGCAGAATATGCTCAAGAATTCTCTTGAATATTTTTGTTTGCTTCTCCCTACCACTTTGTAACAAGCCGTCCTGATCTCAGTGTAACCAGGCTCTGGGAAAAGATGACTCATAAGGATGCTTCATAAGACTGAAATGATTCTTACACACCTGCTCTGGTGGTTGGGTTTAATGCCCTGTGTGTAGAATAAACCCAATAGCAGGCAAGAATATGACCATAGAACAGTTCTGGCCTTCAGCAGGCACAAAGCAGGCATCATTCTATGGGATTCAGTGGAGCTACAGGAGTACAGACTGACTGCAGATTAGAGCCAAAATTACTTCCCTTGTGACTTCATGAGCCTGTAATGACACTATGTCCCATGGAAGATTCACTTTTGTTTCAATAAGGCTTGTTCAGGCGCTTGATACACAGAGAGAAAAGAAAGACAAAAAGGATGGAGACAGAAAAAGGTGATTTTTTCAAAGTGCTGGTGCAAGCAGAGTTTGTTCTCTTATAAAAATCAGAAATATTCACCACTAAGACAAGAAGCACACTCACATTTCTATATCTGCAGATCCTCTTTAGAAAGCGTAAAGAATTTTATCCCCCTCTTGGAGAAATTACTTTCCATTCATAAGCACTGAAAAATAGATTCTAAAATTTAAAAAGCTTAATGGGTTTGAATATTATTGATAGATTACAAGGAAGGATAAAGTTGAAATTAACAAAAGCAAATCTTGCAACTTATTTTTCAAGATTGTCTGTGCAAATATCAGGAAAAGTTTCACAGGTGCCATTTTCTAACATAACTCAGATCCCATTGAGATTAATGGTACAGAAGAATTCAGCATTGACGCTACCGCCACTAACACTGACAACACATTACATGCATGTTACAATATTTTGTTCAATTTAAAATTTCAGTGGCTGGCTATTCTTGCGCTTTTCCCTGCCAGACTCAAAAGCCCTCTGCCATCAGTTGTAATTTTCCATAGCTATATATATATACTACTCTTCAGTGCAGTCTCAACCTTCTTTCATCAGCCAGGGTCTGTTAGTAGTGTATCATCAGGTTTGATTTCCAGTCCATGGCTAAGTTTGTGGCCTCCTTCTCTAGAGTGAAGGCACCTTAAACGAACACACCATTACAGGAGCTGTTTTATCAGTGCTGCATACAGAAGAAAAATCCCTTCTCTGTCTTATTCACTGTGTTCATCTACTTGATAAACCCATAGATCACGTTGCTTAATTTAACCAGGCACTACAGCAGGAGCTCAGGCTGAAGTAGTTTGTTATGATGTCCCTATCTCCCTTTCCTGAGTCAGAGCACTTCAGGATGGGGTTTCTCATCGTTTAACTGTAGCCTACGTAGCCGCAATGTACCAGCTTGTATTTAGCTGTACTGAAGTGCATATTGCTGGACTGTGACCATTTAATTAGGTGATTCAAATAATTTTGTATGTGTAACTCCATTACTTAATACGCAACAAACCTGTGCCATCTGCAGATTTAACTGGCAGAGAGCTATGTTACCATTTGGATGGCAAATAAAATGGTTAGATAGCTTCATTACATTGATTAATAATAATGACAGTTATTTTTTCCCATTTTGAGATCTGCTTTTAAGCCAATTTCTAATTCATTTAACACACACCCTGCAAATTCTATTTTATGCTACATTACTTATTTTCATATATTTGTGACAGGGGGGTTTTTGTGTGTGTTTTTGTTCCTTGCAGTGTGTTTATAGTAACATTCCTTTGTGTGTACCTAGCTGATGGTTTCTGAACGATTCCCTGCTTTCGTTAATATTTTCAAGTCACCCTCCTTGACAAAATTTATGTCAAAAATTGCTCTAAGTTCTGGGACAGTGACCCTAAGGAAAAAACTGGCATATATCCACCGCTGCATAGTGCTATTTTTTGTTGGCACAAAGCAAGTGTGCCAGGATCATGAGTCACTAGGCAACTGCTAATTTATAGATCAATGCTGAGCTCATTTCTGTCTATTAGCATGACATCCAGTCCAGAGCTGGCTGAAGAAGCTACTGCAATAATAAAACATTCTATAAGTAATGTCTTACCTATTGCTTTTAGAAGCACTAATGAAGTTTTATGGGTTTGGGTTTGGTTTTTTATCTCCTTACAGGAGACTTCCAACAGCTGTCCCCAAGACAAAGTCATCTGAGATAACTCAGCCTTCCTTCCTACATTTTATTGACAGATACATAAGAAACAGCTTGCCCTGTTCCACAGAGAATTTCAATAGATGCCCAGTGCCCATCCAAGTTCACTCAGTTTTTATGGCCTGTCATCCAAAGCAACGAGAAAATACAGCAATTCAGATGATCTAAAAATGCAAAATACAAAGCACAGACATACATATTCATTTATATGCTTCTGTTTAGCTCATTTACTTTAGAAAACTGGTGAACAGTTGTCTGTAAAATCAGGTGAGCTGCAGAGAGAGCAGAGCCCCACAGCACTGACATTCATTCTGCATCATACACTCTGTAGCATGAGGATGCAGCCAGAGCTGCTGGGAAATGGCCTTTTCCTCCCAGAGCTCAAGATAGTCAGGAGTCATTTTAGATAAAACAGTAATCCATACACATTTAAAGTCACAGTTCTGTTTTGTTTGCGACAACTGTCTGTAGCTAGTGACAATATTTGAGACAACACACTTTTATCCCATTTGATCCTGCAGGTCAAGCTGTAACTAGCCTGGGGTACACGCCAGAATGCTCCCCAAATAACACCTATTTTTGGCAGTGCCAAAAGCAAGCAAGTGCTCTTCTCCCCTTGCCACATTTGTGCCCGTGGCTCATGGGATTCTTGTGAACACACTTAAGGCATCACGACTGCTGGGACAAACCCTAGAAGCCTTCCTCAGTCTTGCCTCAGCAATATTTTTCTTGACTTCAGTGGGAGTAAGGACTCTGCATTATTAAGTGGAGACTTAAATGTAACTAGATAATGTTTCCAACTACTGTCTGTGCTTATCCTGCTAACCTAACTGCTTCCAATCACAGCTGAAGGGATGACATCTCCCAGGTGCTTAATGGGAAATCTATTCTAAATACTTCAAAAGACATTGCCATGTCTCACATAAAAATATTTATACTGCTAATATTAGTAGACAAAACAACACAAAAACTATCTCATATATCTTACCTGATACTAAAAGCTAGCTAAAGCGCTTACAGTTTTATTAAGGCAGAGAGCGCCTGGTTTCTAAAATGTAATCTCTCTTAAACATTTACAGGAGGTCTATCATCACTGCTTCTTACCACTTAATCTGACATTTCATTTAAATATGCAGAGATGATACCAGAAGCACTTGGATTAATAAATGACATAGTGGAAGTCAGAAATATTCCAGTGATACAAAGCAGAAGCAGACAAAAGCTGCACATAGATTACAAACAGTATTTTTTTAAGGATGGCAACCCTTCTACAAATAAATAAAATGATGACTGTTTAGCAATGCCAGTGAAACCAAACCATCTACTAGCCTATAAAAATGTCAACATCAGTAGAAGGCAGAAGCAGAAACACATGCACAGTGATCCATGAGAATCTAATGAAAGTTTCTACGGTAGTCAGCAAAACTACAAGGACAATTCCAAAAGTAAAGATACAGCAGCAATGCACCATCAGCACTTAAACAGTTGCTTTGACTATGCTACAAAATTATTCCAAATTATACTAAAAGGCTTTAGCAGAACTAGAACAGAATGTGCCACAGCAGCAGGTGAAATATAACACACTTGAAGTGATGAATTCAGTCTGACGTAGGTTCAAAAATTCTTTACATTAAAAGAGAAACCCAGAAACTGCTGCCAGACATTTTTAAAATACTGTACATGCAAATATACATTTTAATGGCTTTGTAAACCAACACAAGATTAACTACCAGTAACATTAGCTAGCTCTTAATGAGCTGAGTTAATGATTAATATTGTAATGCTACCCTGCATGTTTGCTGCAGTTGAAGAGATTAGGAATATTATGCACACAGATTTCAGGCTACCAGAGCAGGTCATTCTGAGATGATTCAGTCACCTTGAAAGGACCAAAAGCATTGCACAGTAACGTTGATTTTTATAGTAATTCCCTTCTGGTAAGAGAGAAGTGCTTTCCAGTCAAACAGAAATCCCTATACCCAAATTAGATCATTTGGCTTTTTCACTGCCAGTAATGAGTCATTCCCTTAGACGCTCAGAAACAAAAGCAGTTGCATTTTGCTACTGATAGTACCAATAAATACCAGAATTTGGATGCTATGTCCAGTTTTAATGACTGTTCATTCAATTACTGTTTAAAAGATATTAAACAGGTCACAAAATGGTATCAGTTGGCCTAGCTGCCTAAACTAATTTACTGAGAAGGTTGCCCCTAAGATTCTTTGTCAAAGAGAAAGAAAAGCAGTCACTTGCTAAAGAAGACCCTCTTTCTTGCAGGATCTGGTGTAAAGGGACAGAACACACCCCCCCTTAAGCAAAATTACATGAAGATTTCTCTGGAGAAGGCTCAGAGTAGGAGATTGTTTTGTTTTTTTCCTTGAATTAGAAAGTGTGCACCATTTTCAGAGCATTAACATCACCACTTTAATTTCAAATTGTTCCATTATGTACTTGTTATTGTATGTTAATTCAGAAGAGCATACTTGGACTCATAGACTTACCTCGTTACAGACTTCTGCTAAAAGAAGCGGTACGCATATATTTTTGTCTTTAGGTAAGTGAAATGTAGCACCTATGGATAGGGCAGTCTAAGAAGGCGGCAGAACATCTTTTGCAATGTAGAACTAGACGGAAGCTGCCTGTCTTACGTGGACTTGGAGTGACATCTAGTGACATAAAGAAGCAGTGCAAGTAACGAGCTACAAACAGATTGATCCTCTTTGGTAGAACTGCAGAAGCTGCTTGAGCAGTTCTCTCTCTCTCCATTAAAAATGTTAATACAAAGACTTTAACAGAAACCGTTGCAATTTTCAATAAATTTAACCTCCTTACTCACAAATCAGACATCTTGGATGATATCTGTTTCAGTGAGGATCCGATTTTCTGCTGTGCAATCCTACCACTGGAAAACATTCAGCTGTTCCCACTGCATGAAAAAAAATAAACACACCAATTCAATTATAATTGTTCTTAAATTGATAAAATTAATCCAGTGCACATGGTTCAATGGACACTCTTCTTTCAGTTTAAGAATGGCCTATTTTATCTCACACTCACATTTCTTATTGATTTAAGCTAAGCCACAGTAAGCTTCTGTGCTGCAGTTTGGCACAGTCAGTTTACATTGCCCCCTGAAGATAATCTGCTGCACAATGACACCCTCCCTGACGAAGGGAGACACACGAGCCAGACTAAAACTCTCTAGCCCTCTTTTTTTGACATTTCACAAACCAGTTTATCAGCTACACTCTACCCCCCCACGCACTAATGGAGCAAGAAGAAAAGTCATTGCAGCTTAAATTAATCACCAGCACTGGGCCAGGTGCCCAGAAAAGGGATGGGGAAGGTCTCCGGCGTGTTGCTGTCAGACTCTCGGCCTAGCACGTCTGACGAGCGCAAGAACCCAGTTTCCACTGGCCCATTTCACTGGGCTTACTGGTGCTGAGCCCTCTAGGACGTGTCAACGCCTCCTGCCCCTGCAGACGCCGCTCACTGAGGTAACGGCCCTAGCGGCAGCGGGCCGGGCCCCCAC
>NW_010563969.1:15116-20892 GCF_000687285.1 Phaethon lepturus
CTTCCCCGACCCAGGGGGGGGAGGTCCCACTGCGTGACGCGGCCGCCTCTGGTTGGCTCTTAGCGCGCTGGCGGGCGGGGCGAGGCGGCTTCTCACACACAGCCGGCCGCACTTTGGGCCTGGGCGGTGGCTCGGTGGCTCTCCAGGGAGTCCAGCCCCGCCCCGGGCTGAGGCCTTGACTAGGCTGCAGTGGGCAAATAGATTGCGTTATGCTGTGGGGATGTATTACATGGAAGCTCTCTGCTCCAGAAGAGATGTTGGCAAAGCCATGCCCCTTTTAGGTGAAGGCAGAACAATTCCCTGAGCTCCCAGAGGAGCAGGCATCCACCCAGCTGTAATTCAGGTCTAATGTAATTTCCTTAGCTGTTGTAAATGGAAAAATATATTCTTTGTTTCCTGTCCTAAATTACTTGCTAGAGAGGCTGGCTGTCATTAAATACTGTGGCAGAGATTCAGAAGCAGTAGGGATGACGTTAAGGTTATAGTATGTGCATACTGTGGTTAATATACCATGTAAGTGCTCTCAAAAGGAAAAAAAATGCTGCAAGTCATACTCGTATACTAATAAGTGTTTGATAATTCTAAAGATTAATTGTAGCAGCTGTGTGATTAATTAAAAAAATGTAGCAGAGGTTTTATACTCAGTTATATTCTGATATCTTTTTTCATATATGCAGAGGGGCTTTTACTGAGGGCTTTTGTGAATTACGAGCTCTGCTTGGTTCATTTTTACAGCATCTTTGTGCAAATACAAGGGTAAGTGGGTGCAATTCGTCACCTTTATGGAGGTGGTCAGCATAGCTTATGGTAAAACTACTGGACCTTTAGAATCTAAAAAAGTTAATGAAAAGAAGTTTAATTTAAAAAATCTCCATTGTGATTCCATTAGAAATGCAGATTCTGGAACTCAATCTGTTAGGAATTCAGAACTTCTTTCTAAACTTCTTGGAAATCCTGTGACTTACAAATTACGTGAGTGGCTACATAGTTGGTAATATTACTGTACTTTTTCTAAGAAGATACTAAGAAATAATAGTCACTGCAGAGAGCTGGGGAGATGACGCAAGTGATAACCAAAACCAGAATCTTGTGGAAATAATTATGGAGCTGGTAAGTTATTAATTTGGGTTTGGTTTTAATCTTTTTTTTTTTTTTCCCTCTCAGTGCTTCTATAAATATAAATGTCTGTGCTAGAATATACAATTATATTTGTTTCTCTAAGGATACAGGATTGTCTCCATTCTGGAATGCCCCAAAGGTGGTATAGGGCATGCATTAATAAGAGTTTGTGGTGATCTGGATATTTCAGAACTGTGGGAAACATGTTGGTAGTTAAGATGTAGAAATTATAATCTCTCAAGAGAGCATCTTCAGAGTAAATTACTTTTAAAGGTACAATTCCCTGCTTTGCCTCTGTTTCTTCCGAAGTGCCCTGCAGAAATATTTGTATATAGAAAGAGCAGTAAGCTTGTTATATATATTTGATCAAAATAAATATTGTAGCTTTGACTCAGTCCTGCATTTTTGTAGACAATGGATAGTTGTGAGCAGAATCAGATGATTAAGTAGGATGGTAGAAATTTTGTCTACTATGAACTGTTTAGAATTTTAAAATTGAGTCCCACTCCAGTTTAAGACACCTTCATTTAGGTATCTACAGCTAGTTGTCTACATATGTGTTTAATTTCTTGGCTCTCAATACAGTCCGTGGAAATCAAGGGTAGGATTCAGCTGTCTAGTGCCATTTTACTTGCCTCAAGGTATCTAAGACACCACAAGATATCTAAGACACCACATATGTGTAGAAGGATATATAGAAGAATGCACCCTACTGGAACAGCTGCTGCAGGATACTTCTAAGGTTCCTGAAATTTCAATGGATATTCTGAATCCCATCCTTAGTCAATATAGTCAAGGGAACCTATGGAATAAGTCAATTTAGTGTAACGTAAACATCTCCTGTCTGGTCATCTGAATGACTTTCTAGGATCCTTTGGCTATATTGGCTAAATCTCTTGACTAACATGAGAGCTTAGGCGCACGTGTGGGTACCTATTGCTTTGTGTCTTAATCTCAAACTGCATCTCACCCTTAATGAAATTCCATGTAAACTTTTTTTTTTCCTGTCCATAAGCTTTTATTATTATATTTACTTGATACAGGCACTCCAGGAGTGGAAAACTACAAGACTGATAAAGCACACCATCTGTCCTCATCCATATATGTGTGTGTATGTATACACATACATATACTAGCTTATAGATAAAGTTATGGATTTCCAGGTCTTAATTTTCATTAAAATTAGCATAACTGAAAATTATTTTGTTTTAAATTGAAGGTGCATTCTGAGGTGTGATAGGAAGCACTCATGTAATACTTTGCAAATGCGCTTTGGGAGCAGAAGAAAGCTATTTGACCACTGCATACTGAACATGGCCAAAATTGCAAACGCATTTTACTGTAGAGGAAATTTTAAAAGACACAACTGATGTTAAGCAGCTATTTCTAATTGACTGTAATGGCAGTAAAACATTCTACTGTATAATGTATTTTTTAAAGCATGGACATAAAGAGAGTAATAGTTGGATTTCATTTCCAGTACACATGTAATGGATTGTCTTATGAGAACATTGATCAAGTGGGACTACAAACAACAGCACTGAAGATGTTTTTCTCAGGTTGTCCCAGAATTGTAGGCATGAAATACTTCTCAACTAGAACTACTCTCATTCTCATTGGACAAAGTATTCAAAAGATTTCAGACTTAGAGTACTGCCTGTTGCTCAAAGAGCTGTGGATTGCTGAATGCTGGTAAGTTAACTATGAGTTTTCTTTCTAGCCAAGTTTGTACAATTTCCAGTCCCTTACAATGACAATCATTCTTTCACAAACACTGCTTTCATCTGTTCAAGGAAGAAGGCAGTATTCAAAGGAGTCAGGATCTCGCACTTCTTTACTTTACTTTACTTACTTTACTTTACTTACTACTTTACTACCCAAAAAGCCCATTTTAGATATAGATCAAATTACATCTGTTACTTATTACGGGTTTTTGTAATTTAGAACCTGCTGTTGGATTTTTTTTCTCTCTCATTGGAAACAAGAGTTTTTAAAACTAGAATAATTACATTGAAACCTTTCCCAGGAAACTGGTTAGAAAGAAAACATTTTAATGAAAATAATACTTTATTTTAAAACGCATAATTATTTATCATGAACTGTTGTCGCTGCTACTACTTTTTCTTTGTTGACTTAATTGAAAAGCTTCCTAAATCAGCAGAATTTTGCACAGAAGGTGTGGTCTCAAATTACTTGGAGCTACCTAACAATTTTCTGCACCAGTTAATGGCATCTCAAAAAAGAGAGTCACATTTTGTTGTTCAGTACTGCAAAGTAATACCTCTTCTTCTATTGCAGAAAATAGATGGTCTACAGAAATGTGTAAATTTGCAAACGCTTTATCTTCATTGAAATGACATTTCCAGTATTGAAAATCTGGAAGCCCTAACAAAGCTGAATCTACTTTGATCGAATAATAACCTGATCAAGAATATAGAGGTGAGTCTGGTGTCCTTCTTATGATTTCTTTTCTTCTAATTTGTCTAACGTATGGTATTTTAACAGTATGGTATATAAATGTGTTTAGTAAATAGGGCTAACTTTTAGAATTATTGAACAACAGAAAGGAAAATTTTAAACTTCAATTTATAAGAATTAAGGCTGAAACATAACTTGGAACTGATTAGCTGTCAAGGTTTCCTGCATATGCAGTTAACTAAATCACTCATTTTCAAAGACCTTTGAGATTCTTGATGAGGAAAAGATTTTTTGTTTTGTTTTCTTATAAGTGCAGATTTTTGTCTGCACTTCAGTATTATGTAAATGCTTGCCATGTCATTTTTATTTTAGTGTTTGGATTTTTTTTTTTTTAGTAACTTAGATTAACTCCCGTTAAGGAAGAGTTTTATCCTGGCATTTTCTCATGCTGTCGAATATCAAATTATCTCCTATGAAAAATTAGTTTCTCTCCATGGTAACCTTTGAGTTGGGGGCTAGTCCCAAACCAGCGAGAGCTCTGTGATTAGCAGTGTGGCATGTAAAGGAAGAAGAAATGTGTAAATGTCCATTTCTAGCAAAAGACCATGTAGCTTTCTGAATTACCTGAGTCTTCATGCCCCAACAGGGAGATGAATTGCTGCAGCTCAGCCCATTTTCCCTTGGGAAAGCAATGAAAAAAAGGCAGAGGGAGATACTGATACCAAGATAAAAGTAGTTAGAGCAGGGGGAGATGCTGACAGGGATAAATGAGATCAAATCACTGTGAACCTTCAAAGCCATAAAAAAGAGGAGCAAGAAATTGAAGCTGGTCATGATGATAGGGAAGACAGAAATTACAGCTGACAAAGTACAAGTGTAAAGGCAGTAGGGTGTTTCCAGAAATGATTATTTACTAGCAAGTACACTGCAAACACTAGTGGCATCTCACTGCAAAGAACTGCAGTGTCATCATGGAGAGAAATGATTGACATCAGTGATTTAGTTCTCGTGATATCCTGAGGCCAAGACATGGGCTGCAGCCAAAAGCTAATGAGTACTTATGACATGGGGCATGGTATGTTACATTTCTCATGCACAGCTGTGAAACTAAGGCTGGGGGACTACATTTATTTTCATTGCAGTATCATTTACAGAGGCTTTCCAAGCTAAATCCCTTTTGGCAAAATGCATTCACTCTTTCCATGTCAAAAGAAAGCTATAGTTTACAGTAGAGGCCAACATTGTTTAGACTCCAGTCAAATTTGGTTTTACATTTGAATGATCTGTCTCTTAGCCTACAGGCTCTTCAGCATTTGCAGTGCTATATTAGATTAAAATTGTATTGATTAAAACATTCACAGGGCTTACATACTCTGCAGAATTTGTAAGAGGTCAGCCTCACTGGTAACTTAGAAGAAGGAGGAACGTGATACCAGTCTTATATTTCTAGCATGAGCACTCTGATTACTACCAAGGATTTATGTATGTGGTTTAATCTTTCTCTCATTCTAATAAAAATTTCTTACCAACTTGCATGGTTCAGAGCCATATCCAATACATACAGCCCTGATCATCCCAAAGTCTGTGTCAGAACTCCCTAGGGCTCATCTTTGATTTACTCCAAACTCCTTTCCATTGACATAGCCATGTCAAAGAAGATAGAAAATAGGTATCAGTGGGATTTGTGCATATATTTATTTTTCTTTTTCACTGCCTTTAGTTTAAATTGCTTTTAGCTTAAATCTAAATTAAGACTGTTCAGTTACAAATGAAAATGTAAATAATGATTGCATTTCTAAGAAGATGCTAGAGAATCTATTAATTTTTCATAGTTTATCTTTATCTGTAATAAAAAGATCTTCCAAATGTGACATCTGCACTTTGAGTGGAAATATAAAATAATATATTACAAGTATGATGTCATTGTTTGTGTTAATTACTCTTCAGAATAACCAACAGCCAAGTTTCTAGGACACTTAATGTGTCCTAGAAAAGTCCTAGCAGGGGGTCCATTTCCAGTTTCAGTTCTGCCAGGTTCATACTTATTTGAATCTGGTGTCTTAAGCCTTAGATGAGTGCTTTGACTAATGGGCTCTTAAATGGAACTGCACCAAGAAGGAAGCCTTAGAGATCCAGGAGATCTAGTGGACTAGATAAGATACTCATCTAATGTGGGAAACTGAGTTTCAAGTTGCTGCTTTTAGTTATCTGGTACACGTGTTTGCGGAGGACCTTCCTG
>NW_010563969.1:20923-26704 GCF_000687285.1 Phaethon lepturus
TATTGCCTATTCTAGTTGATACTGTAAACATTTCTGAAAGATCTGTGTTTGTTCTAATATAGAAAGCTTTTGCAGTTTAGAAAGCTCTTTTCAGGTAGCTCTCAAGATACTGGTTTTTTTTCTGATTTCCAACTGATGAGTCACTTCTCCTTCCTTTAAGAACAGTTGCATCAGTGCAACCACAGTTATTTGAAAATGAAAAGACCTGTGTCACAGATTTTCTGTACAGCAGTTTGTAAACATTCCTAGTAGGTCCTTAATGCACTTTGAGTGAACTCTTTGAACATATGTCTATACACAAGTAATTGAAAAAATACTGCTGATTACATAAATAGGACCCCTTAAAAGTACTTTGATCAAGAATCAACAGATTCTTTTGATCAAGGGTGCACAGACCAAGGACTCCCAGTGTAGGCTCATGCTTTTATGGTCATGTCTTCCTCCTTTGCTTGCCATATCTAGATCATGTAGGATCTAAGAAGCAGACATGCACTTCATTCACCTGATTCTTTGTCAGAAATGCCTATAGTAAATGCGTATATGAATATTTTAAATAATATTCGCATTGGGGTGTGTAGGCAGAGTGAGCTAGGTTGCTTTCTTTAGGAAGAGTTTTATGGAAGTCTTACACTTGTGAGCCAAATCCTTGCTTGTTACTCAAAGGGAATGAGTTCATTCTCCTGGTTTACCTAATCTCAGCTGTAGAGCTGCTCGATGGAGCCTAAAGATTTGCCTCTTAAAAAAGAATGCAAAAAGAGTTTTGCTTCCACAAAGCAGAGAGTAATTACTATGCCACACAGTGATCAAACATAGGGAGAGAAATTATCCCTGCCCTTAGGTATCTGAAGAAAAGCTGCAGTTGCATTTTAACTGTACGCTCTAACTCTTTTCATTGCTAAGACTTGCATCATAATGAGGTCACATTAAGGGATCAGTCCTGCCTGGGTGAAACAATGGTCTAATTGATATTAATAGGACTGGGATATGAGCCAGTATACAACAGAAGAGTGTGTGCAGTTGCTCAGAGCAGAGCTGTCCCTTTGGCCAAGTAATTCAGCTTTTTCTATTGGCAATCATGAGTTTGAATTTATTAAAATAATTTTCTGTTTTGAAGTTTTCAGATATGCGTTTTAGTACATATCTAGAGGGCTTATCTTTTGAGGAAATATAAATAAGATAATTTTCCTGCCACACTTTAACATAACCTCTTGCTTCTGAATCCTAATGGGGTCTTTTTATCAGCTGGAGCTGATAAATTGAATTGGCCAAGCTGCAAATGTTGAGTAAAACATCAAGTAATAAATCTCTTAAGGAGTAAGAATCTGGAAACTGAAAATTCGGTTCATGATAATGAAGATACAGAAAAGACATGTCTTAAAACGTTATTCTTACAGAAAATAAATGCACTGGAGGAAAGAATAACATTCCATAACAGAAAAATGAGTGTGTTTAGTGAATTGTACAAGAACAGTATTCTGATATTTTCAGATATTAATGAGTATGATGGTGGCTGATGGTTAGGAGATTAATGACAGGACTTGAAGCCTGTCTCACATTTGTTTTTTATAAGGTCCAGGCTAGGAGTATTGCAAATATCATTAAAGTGGCAGCTCTTATATGGTCTGAATTATTGGATCCGGTCCAGCTTCTAGTAGACAAATGCTGCCATTCCCATTACTGGTGATGTCAGTAAATAGGAAAAGGATTGAACAAAAATAGCTGGGATGAGTAGTTATATTGGACCGGTGCTTGGAAAACTTTTCTGGGCCTTTAAACAGTAGAGATCCAGCAAAGCGCTGTGGGTTTTTTGTTTCTGGTGGTTTTTTTTCTCCTGCCTGTAATTCCAATGTGATTTTAATGGCTGCTTGTCATTCTTGATTCTGGCTTAGGACTTCATGAGTCAAATTCACTCTAAAGTCAATGGCCAGCACAAAGTCTACACACAGAGAATCCTTCATAATAGGGCATGTAGAGGGTATCAGTGATGCCATAGACCTAGTGTTGGATGCCAGCATAGGTCTGAAGCTCATTCTACAGAATTTTTATAAAGGAAGAATTGCGTGGCACTCTTTTGCTGATTAGAAAGCTGTCCTCTCTCTGATGTTCTGCAGGACACCTAAGGCATACTATTCAACTGGCCAGTTCTTTCTTTGTTTTTGCATCTGAGACCAATGAACCCTGTTCCTATCTACAAGTGTAGTACAAAGTCTGTAGTGTATCAGGCCCCAAAAGAATCAAATTATTTAGATTTTGCATTTGAGTGGAAATAGGATACTGAAGTAGTACTGTTTTAAAGCCTGTTAATTAGGAGAGGAAAAGACCCAGTTCTTGCTTTGTTTTTGCATCTGAGACCAATGAACACTGTTCCTATCTACAAGTGTAGTACAAAGAGTCTGTAGTGTATCAGGCCCCAAAAGAATCAAATTATTTAGATTTTGCATTTGAGTGGAAATAGGATACTGAAGTAGTACTGTTTTAAAGCCTGTTAATTAGGAGAGGAAAAGACTGTTGATCATCTCAAGGATGGAACACCTGATGGAGGTGTTGGAGATACTGTGAAATTTGTTGCTGTTACTTGCCTCTGATTTCATGCCAGTGCCTCACACTGCACCCAAGTCCGGCATGGTTTCATTAGTGCCGCAATTTGGACTGACATCATTATGAATACGAAATAGCAAATTAAGACCTTCTTTTACTTGAAGAGGTGATTCCCTTAAGATTGCAGAACAACACTAAGAGTGAAGGGGAGGACGTATATGTTATCAGTATAGGAGCAGTATATCCATGTATTAGGATCAGTATATCCACAGTTTAGTCTGCAATCGTCTATCACTTTCAGATTTAAAAGAAAAAAAATCTTTCTGTAATCATTCATCTAAACTTTTTGTTTTTAAAAAAAAAAAAAAACAAAATTATGTTAATTTGTCCTGTTATGTTGTTCCAGGCATAATTTAAAAAGATTTCCAAGTGGAAATGAAGAAGAGTTTTAATTTGGTAGTATAATTCTCGTTGATGGGATTGGAAACAGTGAGAAACATTCACTTTGAATAAGGTTTATCAAATAATCCATGGTAAACATTTGAAGATACTTCAAAACTAGAACCTGTTTATTATGATTCCAAGTTAATAATTTTTAACAAAACAAATTTGTTACAAGAATCTGGAGTATTTTGAAACATCAGTGCTCCACAGACTCCATTTATAGATAGGGGATGAGAAAGGAAACACTCTCTCCCCACTCCTTCTCGTGATGGTATACTAGGCTGAAGCTTTGAGCCCACAAAGACTGATTTTTCTGTTGCCTTTAGCATTTTTATTACCTATTTATGAAGCTCTTGATTTTAAAAAAGGAAGATAAAAGAATAAGCAAGCTATCCAATTGCTTTTTAACAACAGTGATGATGATTATTCTAAGTTCCTACACAGCTTTATTTGTAAAGAAGCATTAGAAGTTGCTTACATAATCTTTGTGTGAATAACCTTGACGCTCTGTTGAGGGAAGATTCAAATTTAGACTGGCAGTATTTCAAGGACTGTTTTCTGCTTGAGTACTCCAAGCTTGTCCACCTCAGGTATGCGTTCTTTTTGTGTTCAAGAATGTTTGTTAGAGCTGCAGGTAGTTCTGTACTTACAGGTTCCATTTGAGGTTGTTTATAAATAGCATTCTGCTTACTTTTAATGCCACTTTCTCAAGCCAAGGATCATTTTGTTTTGGCAAGGAGAAATTAATAAATGCATCTTGCAGGGATGAAAACCAAACCAAAGTTTCTTGGATGAGTAATCTTAGCACAGAATCTTTTTGAGAAAGAGCAGTATTTTTATTAGTTGCAGTAATGATTTTGACTGCTATATCTTCTTTTTTAAGACAAATTTCCATTGATTGAAAAACTGGGGAACCTTCTGCATTTCTAGGATGATTCTCTTTCTATGGTCTCTGGTTATTCCATAATCTTTAAGGAATCTTACAGTACCAGATGGAAGTAAAGGAGTTTGTCTTCCTAGTCAGAGAAGATGGCCACATATTTTTAAAGCGATTTGACTGGTGTACACAGGGAATAGGTGAGCTTCTGCCCCCAGGTTCCTGGCTGGCCCATGGACTGTCTCCTCTTCCTCAAGTTTGACTGCAGAAGCTGGTGTAGGTTCTTACAAACCATGCTCACTTTATGCATGACTGTGCTTAGTATAGTGGAACTGCTCGTTTGCATGGTGAAGAAGGATCTAGACAGATTTTAAATATGACAGTGCAGACAGAGAAAAGGAACACAATGAATCACATATGATCAGGTATTGATATTTGATGCTTAACTTTGAATGCAGCGTTTGCATAAAATAAGGTAAATTTGTCTCCACATGAGAGAAAAAAGTTATAATGAAATGAAACAGGCTAGAAGGTATTGCTTATGATTCTTTCTTCTGAATAGGAAACAGAAGAAAATCATGTAGATAGCACTGAAAAAAATCAGTGCAAAAACAAAAGAAAATATTATTAACTGAGTGCTCACCTCTGTACATTTCTGCACACTGGTTTACTTCTTGTTGTGATATAATTCAATCACAATTCTGTACCTGGGATTCAGAGCATGCAGTATCTTGGGAATGAAAATAAATCACATCTTTAGAGTGCACAATCAAATTCTAAGGCTGATACTTAAGGAGACGTTTCAAATATTTCTGTAAAGAGAAGTTTTCAGTGTAGCAGAGTAAGTGGCTAAATTTTAAGGGTTATTTAGTGTAGCACTGGCCTGTGAATAAAGTTAACTTTGTGATTATAAGAACAGAAACATTTAATTTAGGATTATTAAGAATTTTTACCCAGACAGAGGTGTCTTGAAATTCCCCAAAGTCTGTGTTCTTGGTGTTTCTATGACTGACTCTTGGACTTCAGAGGTACATAGCTCGGTAGAAAATACCAGGAATGAGAATTGGTTCAGATTTTTGCTGTTAGAATCTTGGTCTTACCTCATCTATTCCTAATATGGTTGTGAAAACAGAGTAAATATTGTTAAAAGTGGCCATATTTCTGAAAGTGGAAAGCAGCAGTAGATGAACAATGCAAAAACAAAACAAGTCCCATGCAGAAGTATATGCGTCTGCATTTCATCTGTATCACAGGAGAGCATATGGATATGTCAGGACAGCCACTAGGTGGATTTGTATCCATGCAGATTAAGTTCCAGGTTTTTCTGGGTAAGTCTCAACTTTGAAATTTGTGTGATTGTACTCATTTATTTCACTGCCTTCCAAGAATCAGGTCGAGATTCGTGATGCAGCCATGATCTTTGTCATAGTTACTGGGAAACATCTGCCCCAAAGCAGCTTGTAGAACTCTGTCACCAGTGAAGCAATGGTCTTAGAACACCCAGTTGCCCGCTTGTAGCTATGAGGCAGAACTCCTGTTGAATCCATTTCTTTCTTTGCATGCTGAGCAGTTTGCTGACTTGGTAAGTGTAACTGTGTTATGATTTTAGTACAGTTAATACAGTGCTTTTCATCTTTTTATGTGTGTTTGCTATGTTTATATATATGTGAAAGTATTTTATACATATAAATGTACATCCAATTTCTGTGTGTAGAAGTCAGACCTGAGAGCTTGAAGGGAACTGAAAGATCTTTTCAATATGGAAAGCAAAATCTTATCTCCCAGAGGGGGAGATGTCCTCTGAGCTCAGGGCATTTTAGCTGCTAAGATCAACACTAATCTAATTCCCTGGTATTCAACATGCCCATTCTGAGATGCAGTGTTTCAGTTAATGACATAACATGGCTCAGCACATTTTGGGG
>NW_010563970.1:0-510 GCF_000687285.1 Phaethon lepturus
GTCATCTGCAAACCTACTGAGAGAGCCCTTGATCCCCCCATCCAGGTCATCTATAAAGATATTGAGTAAGACCAGCCCCAGAACCGAGCCCTGAGGAACACCGCTTGTGACCGGCTACCAGCCAGATTTAATTCACATTGCAGTTGGAGATTAACTCACATGTTTTTTTCTAGTTAACATGTTTGCTAATTTCTTCAGCATTTTTTTTCTAAAACAGAAAATACTCAACATCTGTAAAACATATTTACATGAAAAAGGAAAGGCCTGGAGAGTTAGAAAAATTTTGGAGGCTTTGAACAATCCCTACGATACTCCTTTTTTGTTTCTATGAATTTATTAAAATGAAATCAAGGCTTTTATACTCTGGTTTTATACTCTGGCTGACAAGAAGTGCATCAGGCCTAAATGCAGGAAAGAACAATTTTCAAATATGAAAAGTTCAAAATTTTTACTATTCTTTTACAAGAATTACTTGCAAATGTCTCTGCTGTGCATGGCATTTTCAGCAGG
>NW_010563970.1:541-10888 GCF_000687285.1 Phaethon lepturus
GCTAAGCTCACAGTCCAATCTGGTGTGCTCCCTTCTTGTTGCCCCTCGTATCCAAATCTACAAATCCCCTGCAGAGGCCATTTCTGAAACAGCTCCTGTACAGAGTGTGGGTTCCACAAGTGGAGATTAAAAGTGGGGCTTGGCTGGAGATCTGCAGCTGAAAAAGACAATGGTGAGGATGATCACTTTCTTAATCAATATGTTAATCCCGATTCTGTGTAGGATTCTGAGTAGGGGAGGTGAGGGTGGATAAAGAACAGTATTTCTTAGAACTGTCACTTTAAAATATGTCTACTTCAATGTAGTGTCAAAGTAGGAACAAGATTATATTTTAAAGCACAGGATTAACAAGATAAACTCTTCTTAACCCATTGAATACATGTGAGAAGTTCATCCAGAGAAGCAAAATTGATATTGTGTCTATGGCTATATGCAATATATCATAAGCTCAGAATGAGACTTTAGAAGGCTGGAGGAAATTTCTGTGCATTCCCAAAGCAGTGTTGAAAGAGTTAAATGTGAGAGCTTAGCAAACCTGATGAGCTTTTTAAAATGTTTGTAAGCTAATTCACCATGTGAGTTTTTCCTGTTTCTTTTCACTTTGAGCACAACCAATAAACGTGAGTTATTTTAGTGCTAATTTCAATTTTTAACAAATAAATATACATTTCTTGCTGTATGTAATGGTTAATGAAATGCACATAACACGTAAAATCTATAAAAATCTTGTACTTATACATTACTTTCTGACTGTTGTAAAACCTTTGTAAACAAAGTGTAGTATATCAACTTTCTTGTGACAATAAGCAGATCTGTCATCTTGGGGACAGCTAAATGAATTATTTAATCAATAACAGACTACATCTCTGGTGATAAGACGAGCTCAGACAAATTAAAAAGTGACCAGGTATAGCATGTCACAAGCAAGATACACAGGTAATGTAACATTTAATATTAAGTATAACAACATTAGAAAAAAAACAAACAAAAAATGTAAGTTAACCTTTTTTTTTCTGTTTCTATTAAAACAGGAAGATAACTTTTACAAATGAAACTACTAAAGAAATCACATGGTAAGATACTTCATGAATTGATAAGTGCAATGGTTTTCATAAGTGTTTTGTACAAAACAAATAGCAGTAAAGACAGCTTAGGTGGGAGGGTTTTCTAGTTTTTGGCACTTTAAAGTATAATACCGGTCGTGAATCTAGCTAAATCTATCAACTACTTTATTATTGACATCTTCAAAACTAAAAAAAAAAGAAAAAAGAAAAAAGGCAGCAGATTATTGAATATTTCTGCAACTGTTCAGAAAGTTTGATCTCTACAGCATTTCCTCCTATGTTCATGAAAGACTCATAGCTTGTGTACTGTCTATCTGGGCATGCCCTGACACATGGCAAACATCTAAACTACTCTACCAAAGACAGTACTTGCAAGTTTGCAAGCTATAGCCCAGGCAAGCCCAGGCTTGAAGGTCTCCAGGCTGTCCTCAGACTACATCGTACACTTGTATGGTACATATACAGTTTGCCCAAGTGTGAATAACACCCTTGTGAATGGCCAAACTTGGCCAGATCCTGACCTGCTTCTCATCTTCATGAAAACATACAAAAAAATAGTAAGGCAATCATACAGTGATAGTTTGACCAGTAATTTGCACATCTGTGAAAAAAGAGACATGTTTAGTAATATTTACTTTTTCAAATCTTCTGGAATTATGAAAAAAGAGATTTTTTTTTTCCTTTACCTAGAATATTAAACAAAACTTTAAAAACTTCAGAAATCTTCACAAGTGCTTGTGGCTTCACATATCCAGAGCCTTTTCACAAGCTGCATTTACATGATTTTTAAGGAAGAGTCTGACAGTTCTAAAATTGCATCAACAGAGCCAAGCTGTCCATTTTAAAACTGAATGACATGCAGGATAACCAGAGCAGCTGTAACTTGTATATGTGCAATTTAAAAATGTTTCCAGCTTTTTTTTTCTCCAACAAATAAGCATTTTATAACAAATAATTCACCTCCTACAATTTACTGTTTTCCTTTTTGTTTCTCTTTGTACTGTTCTCAGATATTTTGAAGAGCTAAAATCCTTTTTAAGCGGGGAAGAATTTCTCACTTCTCTCTCTCTTTGCTTCTTCATACAGTATGCATAAATCTCACAGAAATAAGTCTAGAATAATACACATATTTAGTGATATAAACACTTAGTGTAGCTATAAAGACTAAGTGTTGTTTTGATATGCAGGATTAAGTTTGAAACACACAGGCAGTATAAAACATTGAAGGAAATAAGAATTTTGTGGTGGAGGACACAAACAGATAAAGATTTGCTTCTGTCCTGTATATGTCTCTGTATTAATATAGGGTAATTATAGCTATAAGCCTCTGAATGCTAGTGGTAGTGATGTGTCTCATTGCTGTCATTGGATTCATGACAGCAAATTCCAATTCATCAAAGCAAACGCCTCTGCGTTGCACATCAGGCGTGATAAGTCTCTAATAACAGTGTATCATCTCCAAGCTACATGTATTAAAGACATATGCATCAAAGTGCAAGGTTGCACTTTAAAAGTTTTGTTTCATGTGGGAATTTAGTGTTTCTCAAGAATTCTTTTTTTCTTTGTGGACTTCTGTACATTTTCTCTCCTATTCTTCTGTAATCCCTTTAGGATATTCATGTCACTCAGGTATTTATTTGTGTGGTGGAGTTACCATTTTCACAAATACTGATCTCACATCTGAGGTAACTCCCCCACCATGACACTTATTCATATAACTTATGTCAAAACTGTCTGCACTCACATCTTAAGCCCTTCTGAAATTAAGTCCATAATTCGGGCAATCGTGATGAAAAGAAGTGACTTGAACTAGAATCATCCAACCATGAAAGCTGAATTCACAGCTTTAGGATGGTCAGATGCAGATCTTCGTCAGCTAAATTTGTAGCAAGTAGCAATTTGGTCTTCATTTTATGTGTTGTATGTGTCATATGACAAGCTATAGGGTGAAAAAAAAAATCTAGGGTATGAGTATTCTGTGAAAAAGTCAAACTTCAAACAAAAGCCAAAATTCTTTACTTAGCCCTCATGTACATAAAACAATTCGTTTCATGTTATGATGGGTACTCACCATGGTGCACTTTCTCCATTAGTATTTATGTGTTTATGCCCTTATATATTGGACAGTGTTAAACAAATCTGATACACTCAGAAAATTATAGTTACATGCTATCGAGAAAAGATATTAGCAAACATTATTAGCATACAGGTGGAACTGGATGCATCAGAGACAGGCAGACACCAATTTTTATGAATTTGCATTGAATACATGAAGATAAACTCTGTTTAATTAGTCTGCAAAGATCAAGTTACCTTTCTCTCTGCTGGGAAAATCTCTCTTTGGTTACTGGTATTCCTGACAGTTTCTTTTGTGTAAGTTCCTTTTTCCTAATAGTACACAAAGGCAACCTTTAGAGAGATAAGTAAAAGTGCAAAAAAACCCTATTTAAAGTTCAATTAAGAGGTTTAAGTATGAAGAAAACTGTATCATACGGTAAAGCATTTATTTGTTCAAATAGGAAAGTAAAGAAAAAAATCAGAACCAGCTCATTCTATTTATCTTCCAGTTCTCATGCTTTTTCTATCAGATCACCTCTTGTTCTCCTTCACTACCCCTCACTCTTTCACAGCCTGTCACTCATTCGTATTTATGTTCTCCAAGCTATCATCCTCTCTGATTTCGTGATGCTCACAGATTCGTCCTTCTCCCCCTAACCTCACTCCCCCCTGTTATCACTATGGTCTCTAATTTCAGCTATATCTTTCACTTCTTTGCCCCTCTCCTCCTCTGCACCTTAAACTAACCCAAGCATACATCCTCTGTGTTTCTGTCTCCATCTACTGAAGGGAACCTAGGGAATGTCCCAGTCTTCCCTCACTGTCCTTTTATCCTTTTTTCCCCTACCTTTCTTAAGAGAAAACATATAAGACTTTTGCTCCTAATTTCTGCAGCTTTCACAACATCTAATTTTCCTTCAAACTTTCTTTCTATTGGTTTAGCTATGTTTGGCCTTACAAATTTTCAATTCTTTCAATTCTTCAGATTTTATTTTTGTTCTATCCTTAGCCTTTCTCCTTCTGCATCTCCATCATTACTCTTAAATCCCAAAACTCCAAATCCAAAATTTTCCTTCTGTTTCCTGTCAACTCTCAGTTTCTCCCATTATAAGATTCTCTACTGCATGTACACATTTTCTCTCTCTATTTGCTTTACGTTCCAGATTTTAACCAAATGTTTCCTCTAGTACCTGTCATTCACAATTCAAAACATAGATCTGAATCCTTTCTTCTGAAAAGACTACATTTCAGATTCACTTGCCTAATATATTCAATTCTCCACTCCCCACCTAGGGTTTTTTTCTGGTTCTTCAGCATAGGTCAGAGGTTCCAAAAGTATCCTGCTATTTTTCATCATATCATTTACATTCTCCCATTAGTTGTGTCCACTCACCTGAAATGCTTGCTAACGAACAACCATCTTAGTCCTTTAATAATCTTCATACATTACTATAATGGCAATATTATTATTGTGAGTACCTTAGCATAGATCAAAGTTATATTGTGCCCTGTACTGCACATGCACTCAGGAAGAAGAACAGAAATGCAACATCTCAGCTTTTTGCCCATCAGATCAGATCTACCAGTTTTCCTCACATCCACATTATCATTCCCCAGCACTGTTATAAGCACTGGAATAAACTCACAACTAAATAGAGAAATATTTCACTGTTTGATGTCTTTTCAGTTTTTAAAACAGATGCTTCAACTAGCTCTATCCATCTTTTCTCAGCAGTCCCTGCAATACTTCATCTCTTTTGAAAAGGAACTTAGCACATAGTACTTTATGTTCATAAAGAACATAGTTCAACTTCACCACCAAAGGGAAATTTCTTGGACGAAATCTTTATGCTTCCTTGCAAAAACAAACAACTCTTTCACAATCTGAACAGCTTTCTCAAACCGTCTTGCTCGTAGTGCCTTTAGTGGCCATTGCAAACTCTTGCACAGCTAGAGTGAGTTCTTGCCCTTGATTCATGACTGCCCACATTTTACCAGCATGAGTATTTTATTCACTCTCATTAAATAACTTTGCTCTTGTTGTTGTTGTTGTTATGGTAAGCTGTAAAGTTATAAAACAGATGTGCAGATTTGTTTTGGTTAAGGTTAGTAGATTCCCGTCAACTTCCCCCACAGTGCAACCCATGCCAAGGGAACACCGTTTCTTCCAGAAGGCCTCTCACCAGTGGGAATCCCACAAGAGCTATTTTTTTTTCCTCCCTCAACACCAAAAAGAAGTTACTCTTCTTTGAACAGAAGTTACACTTCTTTGAAGTGCTAGGCACTTCAAAGCCTTCTGAATTCCAGACTGACTTACAAAATAGAAAGCAACTATTATCAAGTAAAAAATAGTAATTGGTGGTTTATGTTACTGGAGAATAAAGATGTTATGACCTAAATTTTCCTGTTTTCTTATTCCTTTTCAAACTTTTGGGAAGAATCCCAATAATTGGAATAGTTTCCAGTTTAGAAAGCTTTGTGCCTGACAGCTCAGAAGAGAAGCTGCCTGGAATCGTATCTGCCCACCAATGCTGTGTAGATGTTCCCAAAGGCCAGAGAAAAGGAATGTTGTTATCACTCTAGAAAGAAAAGCGAACATTTTCAGTCTTTCACCTGCCTATCATCAGGGATATTTTCATCTGCTTTGTTTCTAATTGCATTCTCCAGGCTCCTTCCCACATTGCTGAACCATCTTTCACTATGTCTGATATTCGTATTATCTTCCTCCTTTATATTTCAGCATCTATAAGTTTTCCCTCTTTCTAGCTTCCCCTCACAGACCAGAGAATGTGATGCCATGACCTTCTCGTTGGTACAAAATGGGACACGCCTTGCTGTTCAGGTGTTATTCAATGACAGCTTTTTGTAAATATTAAGAGTTTAGCAGTAAAGACTGCAATTTGTGCTAGCATTACTGGGATGCTCAGCGGGCAATTTCAGTTCATACGAATAAAGCCGAGGAGTCACAACACTGATTATGATATTTTGTCACTGGTAGGGGACATTTTAAATCTCAGACCATTTCAGATTTTACATGTGACAAAATTTGAGTTTGCATAACTGACATTAGAATGGGGGCAATACAAAAGCTCCTTTTCATCACAGTATAAACTGGCAAGGCAAGAGACCTGTAGATAGGAATACCGTGATGCTGATTATTTATTTACTTTGTTTTCCTATTTAAACAGAAATATTTCCTCATTAGTATTATAAAGATGGGAGGGCAAAACCTCTTCAAATACCTAAACTTATACTTACTGCTCTTCTCTGAAAGGGAGTATTTATTTCTTTAATAAATATGCTGAGTACAGCACAGCATTCAATTCCTATAAATTAAATGCTGCAGGAAGCTGGAGGGCTTCTCTCCTGAGATTTTTAATAAATATCCACAGGTCTGAATTTTCTTATTTATTTTTAATTAACGGAACAGTAGCAAAAGTGAAGTAAAAATCCAAAGAAGGAAACATAGAATTTTACATTATTTACCTTAAAAAAAAAAAAAAATTAGGAGTGACATTGCTCAACACATCTCTGAACTCTGGAATCAATTATTTATCTTTGCATCCAGCCTAACAAGGACATATATATCCCCTTCTAGAGTCTACATTCAATTTGAAGAGATTGCTCAGCTCAGAAACGAATGAATGAAAGAAACTTTACCTTGGGCATTCACCAGAGCTGCATGTATTTCCAGGGATCTAGGGAGAGCATTATGGCACTTACACAAAAGAAAGTTCCTTTTTCAAAGTATTCTCCACCATCCATTCTCACACCTTAATACAGAAAGATATAATTGCTCAAGGGATAGCTGCATGCATATTATTGACAGTATTCTAAGGTAGCTGTGGTATGATGCTGGTTAGTGCCACAAGTTCGGGAACTATGTACAGGCAGAGATATGACAGAGCAAAGATGACAGCTGATGTTGGCAAAAGTCATAGCTTGATGGTACTTTGAGTAATAGGTGATTTAGAAGGAAAACAGTGCTGATCAAATCACAATGAACAAATATAGGCACTTTCATGTCTAGAATAGATACCCCCTCAGGCCTTGGAAGGAAATCTATCTAAATCTTAATCTTTAAGAGTAATTTTTAAAAGTGTATCTGCTGTGTCAGTATCCTTAGCTTGCAAATCTTGAAAACTAATCTTTCATTACATTTTCTGAAGGAACTATCACAGGAGACTTTAGAAAATGGCAAATGTTTACTATCCATTTAATTGAAAACTATGTAAGCAAAGCTTGCTTCAGTGCTAGTCACAATCACTTGTGGTAGTTCATAAATTTTAAATTATGAATGCAATTTCCAGTCAAGTGTCTTTATTTAGGGAAAATGTAATCAAGGGTTAAAGAGAAAAACTTTTCTGCATGTTTTCCATTTCCCTGTCTTTCATATATCAAAGGTTAATTCTTTCATGTCATTAACTCATTTTTGAGTGGGTTTATAAAAATCAGCTGGGACCTGAAAAGATCTGCAATAGAACTAGTCACTTTTGGGAGTAAATTAGGGGGGAAAAGGAGGTTATTGAAGACCTTTTCAGCCATGCAAGGGATTTATCTAAAGAAAGTTTTGAGTTTTGGGAAGATATGGAAGATATCTTGTGAAAGATACAGGCAAGACAGGAAGGATAGAGTCATAATATTGTTTCAGTGTAGTAATTACATTGTCTGTTATGGGGGAGAGTCACACATCACATCTGAAAGACCTTGTGCCTAATTTATGATTTGACTCTGATCCCACAGGGATCTTAGTTCTTTGCTGTTATTTGGGGTGCACTGCAAGTCATAAGGCATAATCCAACTCCAAAGTCCCATGAACACATTCTGCCTTCGCATAAAAAATTCTCTTGATTTATAATGTACCCCTAAGCTTTTCTCAAGAGTTTAGTGTTGCCTGGTCTCTTGGTATCAAAGTACAATGAGTCTGAAGCAGGAAGAAGACTGCAGTTTCCTGATATTCCTGAAATGCCTTAATATCCAAAACAAGGCCACACTTTGTAGGCATGTCTAATACATGATTAGGGCCAGAATGAGTCCAGAAGGATTTCTCCAGGAAGAATAGAAAAATTCTTGAATTGTAAAATCCACATATAAGGGAAGAGTAATATTTTCTGTGACCCTGGAATGCTCTTTTCACAAGAGAGGTGATTCCCTGGACTTCTGCAGCTGTGAAGAAAACATTTCAGAAAAAGTGAACTTCCTATCATTTTCTAAAATCAAGAAATACAGAGTCACAGTACAGAACACATTGCATTAACATTACCAGTAGAGGACCCTGTTTTTCTTGGCCACAGAATTTTAGTTATATTCCCCAAATACCATTTTAGTACCTTGAAAATAGACCTTAAGCATTTTCAGTGGATAATTGAGCCATGTGTGTATTTTAGGACAAATATTGGGAAAAGTCATGTTCAATACCAATGTCTATACCATTTAAACAATGAAAGCATCAGGTAAGTAACAACATTTGGACAGCAAGTCAATATGACTATGAAAGGTCTCCAATAATGAGCAAACTCAGACCAATACACTGTTTGAGTATTTGGCCTTCCTATTGACAAAGGTTGCTTTCAATCACAGTGTATCTATTACCATATCAATCATCACTCTAAATGAATACAACATGATCATTGACGAAGACATCACTTACACAGAGAAACTAGAGGTTCTATAAAAGCAAATAATGAAACTTTGGTTGATCACAGCATGAAAATTAGACCTAATCCTTAATCATTCCTATTTTGTAAAGCAAGCAAACTGAAGCTAAAAACATTAACTCTGTTTCTTGTTCAGGAACTTAAAATATATGGAAATTGATATCACATTCTTAATTATTAAACATAATGCAATCCAATACTTTGTTTGCTACACAAATTAAGATATGGAATTGAACTGATGAAAATGATTTACGTGCAGGATTAAAATATTGGCAGCTTTATAGAGTGAAATGTCACTATACTGCTGTACCTTCAAGTTTTACATTTCCTCCTTTGAATCCCTGTCAGCCTTCATGAACATTGGAGAGTTTAATCAATGCTTGCAGTAGCCATAGCATAACACTGAATATTTTACCTATGTAATAATCAAAAAGCTGTTTAGTACAAGTCAAAAGCAGAAATGACAAACATATATATTGCAATTGGCAAGGTTGCATTTTAAATTGTATTAAAATTAAATTCTCACACATTTCTATGATTTCTTTCCCTTCATGAAAGCAACCTATATTTTACAACATCTCAGAGGTCATAAAATCCAAAGACTTATGAGTTAATGTATTTGAATCACTTTTTAATTTATATGATACAAAACAGTTGTGAAACAAACATTTTATTTACTTTATGTACTCCAAAAGGTGGAATTCAGATTGTAATTTTTACTATGTTTTTTCACGGTAGTCCATATAAAAATTAGTATCAAGACTGGAAAGGGAGGAAAAGACTAGCATCCTGGCATTATAGAAGTCTGCCGTCCTTATAAAACAACTTTGTGTGAAGCTAAAGTATATTCAAGAGTGAGGAAATAAGTATAGTGGCAACACATGAAGTTTAGGAAATTAAAGAGAAAATGCAAGTAGATTGATATAAAGGTTGTCAAACACATGAAACCTAGTTCCAAAGTTTCAGATAAAATCCACTAGTACAACTAATTTAAAAGATATCTAAAGTTTTTTATAGAAAAGGAAAAAAGAAGGATGTTATAGCATAATGTCATAAAACAGAGAAGAAAGTCTAAGAGAAATCTGAAATCCACTAGAAAGAGTTTGTGTTTAAAAAGATTTAATTATCATTCTTTAGTTAAATAAACAAAGTTAGATTTTCTGCCAACTTTCCAAAAGACATCAATGTGTAAAATAGTGCTAATATCTCTAAATAATAAACCACTTTACTAACATCACAAGGAAGGGTTATAAATACTAATTTTGGTTAAAAAGCTCCTAATTTATATTTAAAAAGTATCCCCTTCTGGATATTTTAATAAAGAGGTGCAGTGCAAAAAATGTCACAGATATATATTTGAAAATATAAAGAAAAAAACTACTGGTACTATCAGTGACAGTGTTGTATTATCCCTTCAGCACTGGACTAGATCTATTAAGTATCTATTGGATTAATATTTCAAGTGGTATTTTGCCTAGATGTATGCTACAAGCAAATAAAAATTTAAGAATATAGAAAGTTCTTTGGTCCACCTAGTCAATTCCCTTGTTACTGTAACACTCAGCAGG
>NW_010563970.1:10919-17485 GCF_000687285.1 Phaethon lepturus
TTTTTCCAGCAGGTGTATTCGGCTATATCAAATGTTTAATCCACCTGTGCAAGACAGCCAATTTCAGAGCATTTATTCATGGAAGTGGTTTGCTTTACTGTCTCTAATTCTATGTCTGATCACATACAAAGTGGCAATTTTATAATATAAAAATATGCAATACTTCAAAAAGGTTCATTAAGCTAACCTCTGTTACGAAAGTAATTTACATTTACTGTACTTCAGGCCATTACAGGTGCCATCATTTTAGGCAAACATTGAATTGAAAGCTGCAATCTTTACCCCAACTTGATCTTCATTTTTCTCACAGTCAGCATTCAACAGGGCTGAGCGGGCAGAAGTAGGATTGACACCACAGCATGCTGTTCCCTGTCGTGGGTCACAACAGGCAGGCTAACATCAAGCGTTTCCACTCCATCCTCCGCAATCACATATTGGTGAAAGGCAGTTCTCAGAGTTTCATCATTTGGGTTCTGTTTCTTGCACCCTTTAAGTTTAAGCTGAATTAAGTCAAATCTTGTTCAGAATTTTTAACCTACACTTTTACTGTGATTCATATGACAACTGCCACTCCCCAAGGTTCTGTTGTAGGTTATTCTGTTTAGCCATATGAGATATATCTCAAAAGGAACGTCCTTCCCAATATATTTGTGTTTGTAACCCTGTCCTCATCCAGCTTTGAGAAGACAAACAAGCACAGCAGTGAGGGCAAAAATAATGGCTTACCTCCATTTTGAAGATGGACAGAAGCTGGAGATGAAGGATGTTTTTTCATTTTTTGGCCCCATCACCAGTGAGAGCAATGTAGCCCGTGTCTCTCATTGCTGTGAGTAGAAATGGCTGGACCAGAGCAAAGGTGCAAATCAGCAACTGTACTAGAGTGGGTGAGGAAAGTTACAGGGCATCTCCAATGTTATTTCAAGTGTCCTCCACAGGTGCTGGACATGCTGTAAGCATGTCCTATGTCCCGTTCCACTTCTGCCCATTCCAAACATACCTTTGGCTGGCAGCTGAATGATAGCTCCTCAAGATTTCATCTCCCACCAATGACAGTGTTTTTCATTGCATCAAAACTGTTCACTTGTATTCCCTACCTAGTTGCATCCATCATATTTTCCACTCTCTTCTTGGAAGAGAGACAATCGCTCCCTTATCAACCTTCTCTAAAATAAGGAGCCATTTACAAAATATATAGCCATGGTACTTCAGAACTTGCCAAGACTTCAATATTCTATTGACATTACAAACCAATCCAATTTCAGGTATTTCTTTACTACAATTTGCAAGAAAATAATTTTGTTAGTATGTCTATTAAAATAGCCTCTTACATCAAAGTTTTATTGTAATCTTCTGATTGGACCAACTTTTTACTAAGGTAACACAGATTCTATCAACAGCTTGCCAGACAAGTATGACCTGGTTGTTTTAAATGGGCATTTCACTTTTGCCCCCACTTATTCAGAACAGGACATGTAATTTACTACAGCTGACATGGAGATTCTTTGATATCTGTTTATAATCCCAAAACACCTCAACAGTGAGTGGGCTTAGCCATGTGACTTCCATTAAAATCAGTGAGACTCTCACGGCATAAAATCCCACACAACCATTGAAAATTAATTATTCACAATAACAACACCACCACATATCTCTTTTGATCTGACCATTGCAAACATCTTTTCTAAGATTAATTAATTATGGTACAAAAGATGCACTGTACTAGTGAGTCAGGCAGTTTATAGGTATTTTTATATTTGTGTATACAGAGACAAAACCAGACAATTCTAGGTCTGTTTAAGGAAATTTCAAAGAACCTCTCTTTGCTGGAGTTTCACTGGTTTTGATGAACTGCTGCTAGAACCAGTAGGAACTACAGTGTAAAAATACTCCAGAATCTTACAGACATTTTTCTCCCAAGCACAAGAGCTAATGGATAAAAGGTGGATCTCCATATAAAATTTATCTAGGGCTAATGTTCTTCTAAGATTTTCTTTTCTACAGCACACAAACCCAAAGTGACGTAAGGAAAGTCACGGTGAGTTTGTGGCCAAATCTGAAACAAAATCCACTAGTCTCCCCAACCCCCCACTCTCAATATTCGAAGGTAGTCATTCCCTTTGTACACACCGTTATGAGTTCAGATTTGTCACTTCAGTCCCAGACTTCAGATCTGCCTTTTGGCATTCTCCACCTTTGACTGTCAGCTCAAATACAGAACTATAGTTGGGCAGGTTTTATGGAATTCAAAGTAATTTTGTATTGAATATTACCTGACAGAAACACTAAGCTATAAGCTGTGTACTCATGAAAATAATATTGGTTTCACCCTTTGATTTGTGCAGATACTCTGTTTGCAAGTTCTGCTGGTTTTATAAATGTACAAATTTTTAAGTGTCTGGTCACCAGTTCTAGCCACCTGAAAATCTCTGTTTAGTCTCTGGAGAAAATTATGCACTGAATTAGGATTGGGATTCAAAACAACCAGAGCAGGCCCATGCTAAATGATAGAAAACATTGAGGAGAGCTGAATCTGAAACTCCAATTCACCCACAGCTTTAGCCCTTCTGGCTAGATGCCTAAGCCTTCTATCAGGCATTACTGTCCATATTTTCCTTTCTTGAATGGATGATTGGTTTTTTCTTTTAAAACACAGGTGGAGGGAAATGTGAAGGTGACAACAATGTATATTTTCTGACAGTTGTTTAATGGAAAACACATAAACAGTCCCAGGCAGTATGGGGTCTCCCAAAGAACAGTGTCCTATTAACTACAGGAGCAACAACACTTCCTTTGGAGTTTGCCCTTCTACAGCCCAGGAGTCCCACATTCATTTACTTCTTTTATTCACAAGTGACTCCTTTTCAAATGAATGACAGGAAAACAGTCCTATTCAAGGTTATTTTGTTATTATGGTGTCACTTTAAGAAGGTAAGAGCTGATGGTTTATGCCTTCTGAAGCTGAAGAGGACCTAGAACCTATGTCACCCACTTCTTGTACCTGAAACCTGATTATTAGTTACTTCGAAGGTGAGGTCTTGCACTCCATCAAATACTTTTGAATTATAACAGCTGTGTTTCTTTTGTTTCATGTTGAAGTCTGGGTAAAACATTAAACCACACCTAATAAACTGCAGTCATAAGGGGTCATAGTCCCCCAGACACCTCATCTGTAAATCCCAAATAGACTTAGGAATTGTGAAGGCTGCAGCTTTCTGAAGGTATGCAATAACAATTTCCTGCATGACCAGGATAATTATATTAGCTCAAAAAAAGCATCAAGGTGGTTTATGACAGTTTCTGACTCTTGTCTCTCATAGGTCTGTGCCTTGTTTGCCTTCTGGCTTTCAGTGAGACAAGGTTACCCAGAGAGGTGGTAGATGCCCCATCCCTGGAAACATTCCAGGTCAGGTTGGATGGGGCTCTGAGCAACCTGATCTTGTTGAAGATGTCCCTGCTCATTGCAGAGGTGTTGGACTAGATGACCTTTAAAGGTCCCTTCCAACCCAAACTATTCTATGTTTCTGTGATTCTATGAAGATAGCAGCAGGCAGTGAATGAGGTTCCCATTGTGAGTGGCAACCTGTTCTTTAGTGCCTGCAGAAGCTGTGCACTGTGGACTTATCAGAAACATAAATAATAACTTGACTCTCTGGAGACCACAGGTCCTAGTTCCTACAAAGTTCAGATGTATTTCCTTGCTGGTGGAGTGTACCTCAGATATTCTTCCTGGCTTTCATTGTATCAATACTTATATTTCATCTTAATACTAATCTACGTGCCCAAGACCTTTACTCAAAATTCTCAGGGAGTTTCTAGTACGATAAAACCTAGAAGTCATGTACCAAACTCAAGTTAGTCTCAACATCTAGTGCTTAATCCTTGTTCAGCCACCAACATGAATCTTTGTAGAGTTCCGTTGTTTGGTTTTCTTTTCTCCTTCTCTTCGTCATATAATCCTCCTCTCTTTTCATATCATTGGCAAATGTCTACTCTCCATTCCAGGTCAGCTGGGCAACATTTTCATGCTGCTTCCTAACTTGCAAAAGGTCTTACACTGGGAGTAGCCTCTATTCTAATTACTTTCTAAAGAAAAGGGAATACTTAGATTTTCTCACAGTGTGGACAGTGCTTTAGTTCAGATGTAAAGAAGGAACAGCAGCTGCAGAAAGACATAATTCCTTTTTTATTAACATCAGAATAACTTTGCCCATCCTTTAGAAGTTAGACAAATATAATTTAAAATATATATACTGCAGTAGTTTATGCAAGTTATTTAACACTTAACTACAAAATCAACAACCAGTACAATTTTTGATTAAACATCCTCTCCTAGAGTAATAAGGAATTCCAGTTAACACTTTGGAAAGGCATTAAGTTTGTGACAAAGAAGTCATATTCTAAAATGGCAATCTCACTTTGTTCTGGTAAACAAACCGTAGTGTCACCTACGGACTGGCAAAACTTCAGTTTGTCTTAAACTACAGTATTTACCTCTGCAGCTACCTAAGCATACCTGCAAATCAGGGAGTTTGTGATTGAAGGCCTGAGATTATCTTTCCCTTTCAGTTGCAAAGCCAGAAACACAAATTACACTTGCCTAAACAAAAGCCAAGCTTCAGGAGGCCGTGGAAGGAACTTGCCAGCAATATGATATGCTTTTGTCTCTATTCATACTTCTGTGCCTAAGAACACACTTGTGCATTCACAACCGACTCACTTAAAGGCAGTGCATCACTCTAAATTTCAAATCTTTTTTAGTATCAGTTTAAGTCACAATCATAACACTAAACTTTTTTTGTATCTGACTTCTTAGATTTAGAGTGTTGGTGCACCAGTTCAAGGTAACTAAATAGCTTTATTATATCAGCAATAGCCTTGCAAGATATCCTCATTGTATTCTGAAGGACTTAATTTAAGGAGAAGATACTGTGAAATGTTCTATTTTTTTCTATTTTAGAGAGCCATAATCAGATAAATAGTGAGGAGACACAAAAGGAGAACTCTAAGATCCTGTGGGAACAAGAGCAGGAGCCATACACTTAATCTAATGGGATGTATTTCAGAATAGTACACAAAAAAATAAGTATTCTCTTTCTATTAACAATACAGCAATCTCAGGAGCACTTGTCCATGTAGCATGCTGAATATTTATCCCTATTTGTCAGGAGTTTTTAAACAGTATATTATTAGTACAAATGATCATAGCTGTTTATCACATAAAAGAGGAATGATTATCTAAATTAACCCCCTTTGAATCAAACTTTTAAAATGCCCTATCCTATCTTCAAGGGAAGCACAAGTTCCACTTTAATAACTAATATTAAGTCATAGCATGTAGGCCACAGCAAAAACAAAAGCAAAACTTCCACTATTTCCATTTTATGGGCTTGATAAACAGAGACTAAACCCACCATTTTGTTGTTGCTAGATTCAGAAACCTCACAGTTCTAGGTGCAAAATGAGAGGAAGCCGCTCTGCAATCAAAAATGAACAATAGATTTAAATAGCACTGAAGGCATGAAAATAGCTGGCTACAAGCCCAGAATCTATAAATAGTACCAAACTTGTTCATCATAACTCTACTGATGATGACAACATCATCAGGAAATGAAAACAGAAAAAGAAGAAAAGGAATAAAAACGATGGACCTCAGGAATGAAAGGCCAAGCTTTTCCAGAGCAAGCTGCTCAAGTTAGACAGCAATGCTAGAGTGGGAAAGCAGCAATGGCAACTAATAGTGCCATGAGTCCTGCTACATAACGATGCCAGGGAAGGAGGAAGGAAAAATAAAAAGAACCAGTTCACTGTAGAATTAGTGTTATTGATGCAGAGTCCTAATTTTTATGGGAATGGTGAAATGTAATGTTTATCATTTGTCTTGAGCATGATGAACACAGTATGTGATTTATAGAAACAAAGCTTTTCACTTAGCACAGAAATTATGACATACCCTTCCTTCCCTTTTCCCTGTAAATCCCTTTAACTTTTAAACAAAACCAGAAATAACATCAATACTACACAGGTTTGGGGCTTTTTAGGCTTTCTTCATCAGGCTTCAGAACACAGAACTACAAACTCTGTGGAACAATGTGATCATTAACATGAATAAAAATAGCCCAAAATTATCGCAATCTATATGGAAACAACTAACCGGAGAGAAGAATCTTCTCTTGCAAAAATACAATATAGCTGAAGGAAGAGCTAGAGGAAAAATTCAATTCACATAGATGGAAGACAGAATACATAAAATATATTCAAACTAAAACAAACAGAAAGAAGTTGCAGTGCTATGATACTGAGATCAGATCTCAAATCCAGAGAGGGTGAATGATCACTTACCATATACACTCATAAATTTGAGTAGATGATTTCATTTTCTATCGTTCCCAGTTAATTTCTGAAATCCTTGTTCACTTTGATTAGAATCTTATTCTACAATAATTTCTATGCGGTTATTTTCAAAGTGAGACGTTGCTTAATACCAAAAAAAGTGACAGATTCTTGATGTCAGTGTTCCAAGCCACATGGTTCGTATGAGTGAAAACCTTTCCCTCCCAAATCCTCTT
>NW_010563970.1:17516-32516 GCF_000687285.1 Phaethon lepturus
CACAATCAAACCTGTAACCAGAAAAAAAGTACACGCAATCTCAAAAAGATGTTCTTTCCCCCTCACTCTGAGCACCCACCCCTTACCCCAGCACTTAAAGACATGGTATTTTCCTGAAGTACCTGGCAGGGTCTGCAGTTTGCAACAAACCTGCTGAAGGGCTAAGCAGGTGCTGGTGATTCGCAGAGTCTGACTTCTCCCCCACACGCATACATACCTCCTCACCTGGGTTGGAGAAAGTAAAAATGACAGATTGTGAGAAGCAAGCTGAGGTAAAAACTAAGAAGACTTGCGGTAGGAAACTCAGGAGCAGCCAACATTTTTGGATAGTTGAGATTACCTAATTGATACAGGTCCTTGTTAACTAACCGACTCCATCAAGAGGCAGGGCTTTCTGCTTTATAGAGGACTTATTTTGAATTGGAAAATGCTGAAAGTGCATGTGTACACAGTCTTTCAAAAGAAAAGTGTTAAATCATTTAGATATAGTTTCAGAAAACCCGTTACTATCAACCATGCCACTATGTTGTTGAGACATTAATGAAGGAGACTTTTGGATAAGATGTAGATATTTAGACATTATATTCTCAGGGAACTTTCTGTTCTGTGTGCCTTTGTTTTGAAATTGATTGTCTCTTACTGGGGTTGTCCCTAGGCAAGAAAAAAAGACTTTTGGCCTGAAAGTATCAGCTTTAGACTCTTTTTTCACTCAAAGAATTTCATCAGAGATATGCATTGTAATGTGGTATCAGTCTTACAACGCTATTGAAATTAAAACCCAAATTAAATGTCGGGTGAAAAAATATGAAGCATTGCATAACGCACAACGTTTGAAATTAAAATATCATATAATATCATTTGTCTAAAAAGGAACCTTCACTTCTGGTCACAAAATAATTTTGTGATGCCCTTCCTTTTCTATTTTAAATGATAACTGCATTAACAAAAATTGAGATATGATCCAACAAACTATTCTAAAAGAAATTGATGTGTATACAAATGTAGCGGAGTGAAATTTGACTTTGCTACCAGGTGAGGTGAAGAGGCCCAGATTTCCTGGACTAACAGCAGCATTCCTGATTAAAAAAAAAAAAAAAAAGACTGATGGGCTGAGAAGCATATTTATGTTTCTGAATTTCTGGAGACAGTGGCACAGTTTCACTCCTGGTCCAGTACAGAGTGTTCATAGAGCTGCTCAAAGTAATGACTAAAGCTGAACTGGTTCAAATAACTGTTCTAGCGATGAGAAATCAGGTGGGCATGTGCACCACTTCTGCTGGCTGCCAGCAGAAGCTGAGGTAGCTTGGGCAGATATCTTGAAGTCTTTGCACATACCACTAGTGTCTGGGTAAAATGTTTCATCAATGACTTAGGTTGTGAGGTATTCTTGAGGGAACAGAGAGTGGGTTGAAATGGTAAAATGTGTGTGTGTCTAAACAGTTAGAAACACAAGCACATTTTACATTCAAAAATATTCCACAAAGATGTAATCTAAACATTACACATAAATACTTTATCTAAAGCAATTAACATGTTATCAAGTGCCAAGTTGTGAAAGCTAGAAATCTACATCTTGCTACCATCATTCCGTCATTTATGGCAAAACAATGCTGATATAATGCCCTAACAGCAATATAGTGTCACTAGGAGTATGAAGACTGCAAATATTTTCCAGGGCATTGATCTACTTATGGGGGAAAAAATATAAAACAAAAATCTCCCAATGTTCTAGTGTCAATTTAACTGAGCCAGACAATTCTTCAACTTTTAAGAACAGTTTAGGAACTTCTAATTCTCCTCACCCTCTAGAAATGATGGTGGCCTGCCAAAGAGGAACAGGTATTTTGCTAAGCCGCTGCTTAGACTATATTCCTTCTACCAGATTTTCCTGCCAGAGGCATCAGTAGGATTTGAAATCAAGGGCTGTGGGCCACAGATAGAAACTTTTGGGGAGAAAAAGATAAGCCCTGGGAGCTCTGTGTTTTACTGCTCTCTTCACTGTGGAGAGTGGCACTTGATGTGATCCTCACTGTTGAGCATGACACAATACATTTCAGAGCTGAAACTATTGGACTGTAGCTAGATTTTGCTTTAGGGTGGAAATAGGTAGTGTTCTAGAATCAAGAAAATACAAAAAATTATGGGGATGTTGAGTCCTCACAAAGCAAAAAAACTAAGCATAATACAATAGAGCTGGAGGCATGGTGCACTACTACTTTATGTACACACACACAAACACACAAACACACTTTATTTATTTAATTTTGTTTAATATAAAATACAGAGCATTTCTTGGCATGCAGAGCCTTGTCACTAGTTCGTGAATTGCATTAAGTCATCTCACCTGAGGCTTAGTATTCCTTCCATGTAGGCATGCAAGCCAAATATTAAAAAAAAAAAAAAGGAAACAAAAAAAAAAAGCGCCTGGAGCCTGTTTATATAATTTAGCATCCCATTGTGAACTGTAAAAATTCATAATCAGGTACTACTTTACAGTCAAGTTAATCATATCACATCATATCACTGATAGGCACAGAAATAAAAACCACTTAGCAAGTTTTGAGTAATCACACTCAATGTGCCATGAATTCATGATTTCATTTATAGTAAAGAAACACGCCTGCACACAGAAATGCATAGCTCTGAGCATAAATGCTGCAACTGTGTATGTTGCTTTTAGGTATGCACTGACTAGTTATTTGAAGGGTTAAACACATCTATAAAAGGGGCTCAACAGCCCTGCCAGTTGATGCGGGGGTGGTGGGTGGTGGTATTTTTATACGTTAAAAAATTCTCAGAAGTCTGATGTTAAAAAAGCCTCAGAAAAAGGAGGAAATAAAGATTATACAGAAAGTTAAGTGTCTAAGGGGAAAAGCAAGCACAGTAATGTGTTAATGTTACACACAGGACTGGAGAAAATATAGATAACTTTAACATATATGGAAGAAAGTGTTATTGAAAAAGCAGTTCTTTTCTCCTAAACAAAGAAGACAAAGTTCATCGTGGCTTAAAAAATGTAGGATACGGAGCTCTGTTTCAGAAGTCCACACATATTTGCAAAAAATTTTCTGAGGTATTTGCCCAGTTGTCATGATGACTAAAAGGGAAAAATATCAGTCTACAAATATTTGAAGGGAGTAAACACCAATAAGGAAGGAGTATAGCACCATTAGTATAATGATAGTGATTCTGTAGTTTAAATATACGTAGTGAGATGCTATTAAGATCTGGAAAATGTATATTGTCAATTTAGAAAAACTTCCTAACAACGGCATCGAATGCCTTTTGAACAACAGCCGGAAAGAGCTCGTCCTCTGGTCAATTTAAGGCTCTCTTCTTTCATGCTAAGTTTGCTCTAAGTTGCACAGATCATTTCAGCTTCCAGTCAGTCCACCATCAGTGAAAAAAAAAGGAAAAAAAAATTGACTTAATGTCACCATTTCTATGTGTAGAAGCTGAAAAGTTTAAAAATTAGTGAAGCTGAGGAGTTAATCTAATGTCCCATCTCTTATATTTTATGTTTTACAACTTCTGCAACTGCATCAAGCTTAAATGTGCAGCTGAATCCAAAGTTTCAAAGCAGCATTCTTTGCAGATGAAACATTACCCTCTTTCTTTCATTGCCAGATTTCCATTCTGTTTTAACATTTAATTATGTTAGAAGTTGTTATTTCAAGAAGCTGTGGGTTTGAAACTGCTTTATTTATATAAAAATGATATTTGTCATAATTTTTCAAGAAGGCTATGTGCCCTACACTTCTGACTAATTTTTCAATAGAGGTGTGGCATAGTAACATTTTCTCCCTGATAAATATTTTTATTAGCTTTATAAACACACTAAAAAAGTTGTTGAAAATGGCAAAATTCAAACCAATTCTAGTGAATTATAACAAAGTTACACTATGGTAATAGAAAACATCTGCTGGCAATTTGTCATTTTTAGGAAAATTTTATTGTCCAGAACACTAAGGAGCAAATTCAGAGACCACTGATTTCATAACAGCCTGACATACGTTTCTTTCAAAAAGTCTAGGAATGTAGCTGACACACAGCTTAAGGTATTAGAAATAATTTTTAAAGTTTTTCATTATTCCCTTTATTTAGTTTTC
The DNA here is from genome assembly GCF_000687285.1 of Phaethon lepturus. Classification (NCBI taxonomy): domain Eukaryota; kingdom Metazoa; phylum Chordata; class Aves; order Phaethontiformes; family Phaethontidae; genus Phaethon; species Phaethon lepturus. Next base: position 21,626 of record NW_010563970.1, read on the forward strand.
TTTTAATGGAGTTGAAGAGATGTCTTTGGACTTAGACAAAGCTGGATGCCCGTTTAATGGCACCGAGGGGAATCATGGAGATTTCAGCTTGTCACAGCTGTAAAATTAGAGTGGAGACAGCCACCAGCCACACTTCTCAGCTAAGTGGGATGGAGGGCTGTCTTAGTGTCCAGGGCTGTCCTGGAATACTCCCAAGCTGGTGGGGGATGGCAGGTGGTTAAAGACAGACATTGTCATTTTAGAGACAGTTCAGTTAGACCATCTGCATAGCTGCTCAGAAAGTTTTTAAACTGTGAGACTTGGAATGAGATGTGAGTGGATATCAACCCTTCCTCTGAGTATCCTGGGAAGAGGAAAACTAGACCTGTGTGTAGGTCCCTAATAGGACTATGGAAAGTCCAAGACCCTGAGTTCAGCTTCTCTCAGGTTTGGCAAAGTCTTAGCCTGCATTTCATTTGCAGGAAAGTCATATTCGCATTCTGATTCTGTGAAGTTTATACTCATGCCCATATAAGAAGTGAAGGACGAGCAAGTTCTTTAAGACCAAATCCTCAGCTCAGCATCCAGCTGTTGACAGCAAAATAAGTTCTATATGAGAACATCAAACAGTATTTCACACATATATGGGGTAATCATGTAGCGGTGTACATTTTGTCCTGTTGGAGCTGATGTACTTAATGAGTGTTATTTTTGGTCAGGGAAGAACTGCTAGTTAGGAAGAATTTCCAAAGGAAAGGCAACTTCATATACACTCTGTGTCTCTAATTCCTAAACACCCATGGCTCTGTAAGAGACAGAAGAATGGCCTAGACATTTCTTCAGTGTGATGCCAGGACTCCTTTATATTTCAATAATTTAAGAAATCCATAAGATGTTCTTCATGGGTTATTCTTGACCCTGTTTTGATTTGTGACTTTACTACACAGAGATGTGGTGGATTTGGAACACTCTTGTCTTTAATCTGCCCCAAATGATGTACAGTTCCTTTTCACTACGAGGCAGTTACTTTACAATCCTCTTTTCTATTCAGCCTTTAGTACTGATTTGGACTGAGCCATAACATACAATAAGTCATCAGCTTGAATTTAAGGCACCCTACTGCCTTCTGAGAGAAGCTCTGGCTTAAGAATTGAAGTTAAAAGACCGGTGAGAGCCCTTCAGTTAACCTCGGAAACACTGTATACATTGTGGTCAAATACTAATTAAACAGTAACTGAAGCACTAATTAAACAGTCACAGCTACAGGCTTTGACATTCAGTTTCATGTGTTTGTGTTTTACTGGCATTATCATGGGTGGCAAAAACAAAACCACTCATAGGATCAGAGATTAAATACCTTTAATTTTGCTAGCTTATTGCTTGTTGATTCAGCTGCAATGGTGGCCATTAAAAACCTACTATTCAGTTATGGCTAATGAACAGCAGTACCTTGTATCTCAGAGAAAACTGTACTGGGAGTCCTTCACATTACCTCTGTTCATACCAGATATAAGTGACACTGCAGTGAAGAAATTACTTTCAAGGTTGATTCTTAGAGACAGGAGCGAAAGAGCTACAAACTTCCATCTAGCCTGAGAAGCAGAAACATCTCACAGACAGTGAAGTATCTGAACTAAGCAGCAGTTGAATTTGTGTGCCACCTTTACTTATAAAAGCTGACATTTCTGCTGGTAGAAGTTCTCATGTAATTTTTTTTTTTTTTTAATGGGGTGAGCTCTCTGAGCTTGACCAGTTTCAATATAAATAGGGTGCTAGCCACTACCTTTTCCGTGTTTCATCCTCTGCATACACTAGCTTCACCACAGATTTCAAGTGAGCTGAGATTTGATGAACCTAGTATGAATTTCAGGCTGGAAGTGAAAGAAAGTGCTGATATTACTGAGGTTTGCATGACACTTTTCAATGCGAGCTGCTCCAAATCCATGAGAACTGCTGTAGAGAATTTCAAAAGACACAAAGAAAACTGCCTAATGAAAAAGAGCTCGTAAACAAAGCCAAATCAAACAATCATAAAAACTGCACATATTTTGTCTAGATACTTTCTGGTACTGTACATTTCCTGTTTTGACAATCATTTTAACTGCTATCATACATCAATCCAAGGATATGACAGTGCTACAAAAACCACTAAAATGTATCACTTTCAAGTAGTTCATTTAACTGAAAAATGCCTGTTGTATTGTTTCAGATTGAGTCCTCTTCTTTTTAAGAAAATACATTTTCATGTACCATCTTTGTCATGAACAAAATCCTTTGGTCTCTACTTAGATAAAACTTCCAATTAATTCTGTGTTAGCTTTGGCTAAAAAGAATGACAAGACTGTTGGCCCTCTGCATGTAAAAATATTGATTTCTACCTTCTAAGTGAGTGAAAGAAACTTAACGGGTGTGGAGAGAGACCTTGCTAAAATATAGGACAAAAATAAATTCAGTTTGAAAATGAAGATGCACCTACAGTACCTCTGTCATGTCTTATATCCATATCAACGTTGTTTTAGAAAGTAGAGTGTTGGCAATTGACTAAAACTCAAGGAAAAACAGTTCCAAGTATTGACAATGGCCTCAGGAAAACGTTGATCCTTAAGATAGTAACACGCTAAGAAAAACTCATAGTGAACAACAAGTAAGATGATTAAGAATACAGAGCACATATAAACAAGAACAGCATTGAAAAACTGTGAAACAGGGATTTAGATCTTTCATGTTACACATACAATCTCCAATTTCTAATTAAGCAACTGAAAAGGAAAATTAATTGGAAAACACAAAAAGGAAGGTCAGACACAATATTAAAGTAAACACTACCATAAAGACAACAAATATGAATTGGACTGGAAATGAGAAAAGAAGTTCTGGGCTACAAAAACGTTGTGAATAGGCTTCTGGTGATCTGGTAGAAGTTCTCACATCCCTTGCCCTTTTATTTTAACTTCTTTAAAACAAGTTTAAATGATCTTGGAACTTATGAATATATTTTCACTTGCTATCATTTAATACACTTGCTGTAGGACAAAGAAAATAAAATGTTATAATGAAGTCAGAGATTATTATTAAAATTTAGAATAATAGATCATAATGGAGACCAATGGAAAAATTAATATTGCCACCTATTGGTGAAAATGGAGAAGGCCAAATAATTCCTAATAATTTGCAAATCCCCAGGGAAGGTCTTGGCCTGTATAAAATGACTGATAGTTATTGTTTTGTTATAGTCAAAACTGACACCAGCTAGTCCAGGGACTACACAAAGTAATCTCTGTGAAAAAGTCAACACTGCCATATTCCTTTCTACTTTGGCCAACACCACTGGACCCAAAAAGTTTGAAACACCCCCCCGCCAAAATAAGAAAGAAACATTTATAAACATCTGTTGTGCTATTGTGCAATATTTAACGGCAACACTTCTCTAACAACATTAAATTAAATTCATTAGCAATCTAACTCCTTGTATAATGGAAATTGTTTTATATTCACTCTCTCCTCAGTTTTATCTTGTTTTTCTTCCATATATCTCCTACCACACAAACCTTCCTTTGATATATTTACTCCTTTACCCCTCTTCTTCTTGCCTTTTCTTCCTTGTATTACCACCACTATCTCTCTTTTCTATTTGATAACTATACTTCCCCATTTGTTCACATTATTGTCCATCTACCCATACATAACCACGTGTATGTTCCTCCTCCCCTCCTTGCCTTAAACAATTTCTCTGCAAAATGAGCAGTGACTTTATGATACTCTTACTTGGAAATCTGTCTTTCTGTTAAAGAAAAAACATAACAGATTAAGTTGTTCTGTTTCTTCTGTTTCTTTCTTCCACAATATACCTCTTTATTTTGCTTAAACAAGTGACAATGTCAAGAGATACACTTTTCTTCCTGTTTTTGAGCATGGCATCTTCAGAAAGTCGGTTCTACACTTGGTAGTACATGGGTCAATACAGGGCACTCTAAAGGAGTCAGCAAATCCATGGTCTTTAAGGCCACTTTAAATTCCCACAACCCAGAGCAGTTAAATTTTATCAGTCTTGAGAAATGAGGAAGATTTTCCTTCTCTCTTTTTTTCTCCCCCTATACACAGTAACATACCATTAACACAAACAGTACACAGTTATTTCTAAAATGTGTTTTTAAGTACTCAGATACCTTTATAAGACAGCTTATTTTGATTTTGATACATATTTACAAAAAGAACTTGCCTGAAATTATTTGGACAAATTTTCTATGAAAGGCTACCTCTCTAAAATAGTATCAGTCATTTCAAGCTCCTCCCTCTCTTCCAAAAGCATAAGGAAAGAGCAATGCCTTACAGAGTACCCTGAAGGTCTAGAAAGATGGTTTTAATATGTTCACAGCTTCAGGGAATCTCTGCTGCCAGTTTTCCCTCTCAGATTTACAAGATATCAGTTCAAGTCCCTCAAATGCCTGCAGCTATTGTGAAAATCTCATGCTATTTTGGTTCTTATAGGTCAAAAATGCACCTTAAATTCGACAAGAAAAATCAATAGGCAGGCAGTGTAGCCTTGTGAGGACAGCAGCTATATGTTCCCACCAACAGACAATGTTTAATGAGAGGACTTCTTTCATTAACTTAGGCTTCTGGATAAACTTATGGTCTAATTCCATAAAAAAAACAAAACCATACAAAAAAGTGAAATAACATTTAAAAGCAACAAACTTTCTGTATTTCTCAGGGCAGGAAAAACCTGAACTTGAATAAGATATTACAACAGAAAGTGATCCAGTCTAACCATGGGGAGGAGGAGGAGCAGAAGGGACCTTCATGTCCAGTGGTGGTCAGTGAAGAAACTCTAATTTTTCTTGAAAAATACATAAATAAATAAAACAAATATTTGCCTCAAGAGCCTGCCTCAATCCAAACTATATACAGGATACCTGACATTCCTAACCTGCAGCGCACGGAATGAGAATTTTCAAATTTCTGGTTTTAACAAAAAAATTATTCTGCAAAAACAAAAAGTTCATGTTATCACATGGTTTCAAGAAACATTAGCAGAATATACTGTATAAGTTGCTCCAGGTGAAAAGAAGGAACACTACTACCATGACCCTGTTGACTGTAAGAAAGAAGGTAAAACCATCCCCACAGTTTTTACTAATCTTGTACCATTAATAACACTCAGACTATCGCTTCATATGTTACCTTAGATATATGTGGTGGATAGATTTCTCAGGAAGACCTGTGGTCAGCTTCAGAGTGGCCACAGAGCCAGATGAAAATTTTACATTCATGGTTTGGCTACGATGTCCCCTTGAGTGCAACACTATCTTCAAACAAGGTATTTCTTGGCAAAATTTTTCCTTTCTGTAAAAATAAAGGGATACTTCACAAAGTCTTTTTTTTTTTTAATGAATGGTCTAACAGATACAAGTTATGGTTATGGTTACGAAGTCTGGAACAGCATCAAAGTTCCCTTACTACCTGAGAGGTAACAGTAACCCAGTCTGCTATTGGATTCCTCTCTCACAGGGAGGTGATCTGAAAGGAGATGCATAACACATTTCATCAGAACTCTGTCATTTTACATGTAAATGGTAAAGTTATTCCCATATCATTTATGTGGTATTATTGGGAGGGACAGTAATATTTTAAAAAGAAAATTTTTACCATGTGATATCTTGTGTTAAAGAGAAAGATAAAATAATCAACAACACTACAAAATAAAAGCATGAAAAAGGAGATTTTCCTGTAGCTTTCCAAGTAGTATGTAAGGCAGGCCACTTTTTAAGCTATTGTTCTTTTTTGTTACTTCTTTTTTTTTTTCCTGTCTATTTATTTTGCAGTGCCTGCCATATAAGCCTTGTGGCTAAGGAGGATTCCAGTGAAGGTTCTAGTCCTACATTCAGATTCATCTGTTTGGCTACTCAGCATTGCACAAACATTTATGTGTTAATTCAGACCCTAATTTTGGGAAGAATAGAGCCAGAGCCCTGGTTTCAAAACAACGAAACCCATTAGAGATGGAAAGGCAAGGCAAACATCTGCAGGAGCCAGTAAAATATATGCCACTTTCCAACAGACTAGCTTCAGGTAGGATGTTCTAGCTTTGAGAATGATAATGAAGCAAACAGAGCAGTAGTTTGGGGAAGACAAACAAGGAAATAGAATATCAAAACTGACAAATGTAGCAGAGCAAAAGTGTTAGAGAGTTACCCAGTAAAAATAAAAAGTAGATAAAAAGGAAGACAGAGGTTTATGCAAGTTGTTGACGGTGAGGACAAGAAGCTTTCTCTTCTTTATCCTTCAAAAAACACACAGCTGCACAGAATAGAGAGAACTTACACGAAGCAAAGAGAAAATGTAGTGACAGGCATGAGAAAGCATTTGAGCAAGTTTCAGAGCTACTGCAACCTATATTCTGCTTCCCCTGGTTCTCTGTGAACCCCAGCAGAAAGGAACAGAGTGCCAAGGATATTATTCCAAACCTTGGCTCTCCTCCTAACACACACTGGGGACTAGCAGTGGAGCTGACCAGTTTGCCGACATATGCCACTGTGAAATCTGATGGAAAGATTTCCTCTGCAGAAAATATTCTTCAGAGTCCTGTTACTGATCCTTTAAAGCTCAGTATTCAGTATTATATCACAGAGAATAAACTTAATGGTTTTAGTCTGATGCTGTTCCTTAAAAAAACAAAACCTTGACCTTGCCAAGTTCTTGCAGATCAACATGAAAAAGGTAAATGCACGTATTATTTCGTTGCTGCTATTAGCTGTAGAGCTGCCGTTCTGCTAGTTCTTATCTCCAGTGTGCATGCCTGGGTGTTGGAGGGAGGGAAAAGCCAAATTTATGTGGATCTAGATGAGATACTGTAGTCTCTCATGTTTTAAAATTGTCCTAGGATTCAAACACCTTAGTCTAAAAAGAAAGAACATACTCTCAGTACAGTCCTTGCTTCACATCTCAAGGGAAGAAATGGCCCTGTGTTTCCAGCAGGCTTAGATCATTGGAGGAATCTTTTGTTGTTGCTGTTCATTGCAAACAAAGCACTGAAGGCCATGTCATTATTAGTTTCCACGTTCTTCTCAGCCTCCAAGCTTGAGAGCTTTTATAACATGGGTTTGATGCTTACAGTCTTAATCCTCAAGAGAGAGTAGAAAAAGCAAACAGAATTGGGACTGAGAGTCTGGAAAGGAAAAGCTGTGATTGTCTTTCTCCCTTTTTTACATCTGTCCTTGGCAGCTTTTCACTGGGTGATTAAGTAAATAATGCACACTGTGTCTAGATGCAAGGTATGTGAAAAGAGGAGGGCACAGTGTATTATATATCTATGGTATACATCTCAAAGTAAATTTACATGAGACTTTTTGATTCAAGCAGCAATTGGTTTCCTTCATTCTTTTTAGATTTATTCAGGTGAGTAGATGAGAAAGGCATAGGGGCCAGCAGTAACAAATGTGTCTAGGAAACTATGCTGACAAAGGAGAGCAACATTTATTGCTTTAAAAGGAATGAGGCCAGATCCTCAGACACCTAGACATGGCTTCCTAGGGCTTCAGATCCTGCCCATTTTCTTGTGTTCCTCCCTGATTCAAAGCAGAGAGAGAATTCCTCTCTTTCAAGACAGGGAATGCAGTATCTAACACCAGTCTTCTTTTCCTGAACATCCTACTTGGGGGGGGGGGGGGGGGAAGGTAAAGAAGCAGAGACATGAATGAATTTCTTCTATTTAATCACCATATGAAATACAATTAATACTTCTTTTTAGAAAAATAGAAAGAGAAAAAGAGAAACAATGAAAAAAATCCAACAAACTAATGATGGCAGAACACACCCTACCCCCAAATTACCCTTTGGTACTGCTGTGTGAGTTAAACTCTGGATTGTTTCCTAATTATTTCAGAAGGGGGAAAAGGAGTATCAAAGCAAACTTAATTTGACTCAACTAGGAGCGTATCAATGAATGAATATCTTCCTGATTACAGGCTGATGTAAAAGATCAGTGTATTTAGCATAAAATCAGCTGTAGCCAGCTCTGGAAATTTCAATGTTGCAACAGACTGTCTGGCTATCCCGTGTGCACTCAAAGTACATCTTCAGAATTGTTGATGGCACTATTACAGATAGAGGCACCCTGCTTAGTGCAGCTGGTATTGAGTGCCTCACTTTTTAATAGAGGCAGCAAGACAAGACCTCTAGATTACACATCGACCCCTATAACTTGAAACTCTAAGGAGAAAGCTGACCAGACAAGCAGTTATGATGATCTATTCAAAGTGGTTGAATACTCTCTTTTTTGTGTGGAATAAACGTATGTGAATGAACCTTTGCTGCCAATCCTACAGAGTCTGCAATCCCCTCCTACTGTTGTCACCTCCTTTCCTCCCTCCTCTTCCCTCCCTGTACTGCATTAAAAGATAAATGGAGGGGGAAGAAAAAAAAAACACACAACACCCAAACCTTCTGCTTAGTCTGTTTCAGGTAGTTTGAGCAGAAAAATCCAAACACAGGTGCACCAATTGAATGCTGCTATCGGGCTTGTGGATGTGAGTGTGATGCATTTATCTGCAGAACTTGAGAACTTCACCCACGCTAGTTGCTTGACACAAAGTGGGTTGAGAGGAGTATCCCTGAGAGAGATCAAGTCCACTTCACACACAGAAAGCCTTTTTTTTTTCCTAGCTCTGTTCTCTTAACTCCTCCTCTTGTTATACTTCAGTGTATTTTTTCCTATTTCACCCTGCGGAAGTGACACTGAATGCAGATGAGCCGTTACTAAATCAATGAAAGAAACTGGCATACTTTTAACTGGCACCAAATACATTGGTAATGGTTTTCCACATGACTTGAGGTATATCAGATTACTTCAAGGACTTTGGTAACTGCCACAACCAGAGGAGACATTTTTTTTCCTGCTTTATTTGAATATCTGTGACAAAATGTGCGACATTTCATTTGTGTTTTGTTTTTTGAATATCATTGTTGCTTTTTACTTGCATTGCCTTCAGGAATATCTTTATTTAACCATAATTAAGTAAAATGTTTCCACATACTTATTTTCACTAAAAATAAATTCTGAAAGATTTATGTGTAGAATTAAACAAACAAACAGAAACAAACAAAAAAGTGAAACCCCCACCCACATTGCATCCAACATAAAAGTAGGAAAATAAAATCTAAACTCTAAACAAGGATTGCCAGATGGTTAAAAAATGCAGGTATGAACTAGGTACATACATGTTTTAATTAGAACTGGATTATTCTAATAATAAAATTACTCATTAATCATACATTAAACAAAAATATCAGCTGCAGTATTAAAGTACAGAGTCTTTCATCTCTTTGCAAAAAGATTGAAATAAATTAATTAAACCTGCAATATTTCTAACTACAAACAGCTTGTATGCTGGAATGCAAAGCTTAAATATAGTATTAATGAAATTTCATCAAATTCTATTTCGTTCTTGGCCTATCAGTCTTCTTGCCAGTCTAATTATGGCACTTCATCTATATGATCATTATTAATCACTGACCATTATACTTTTCCCTATAAATTCCTATGGCTGGTTCACATTTATGAAAAAAATTCTCAACTTGGCTACAAAACACAACTACAACTGCACTTATCTTAGAAAATCTATTTTAAGAACCCAATTATAGGACAATTCAGCAAGAGATTCTACTCATAAATTCAGCAGCCAAAGCCATCAACCCCTATATATCTTATACGGTCCATTGGATGATGGTTAAAAAATAAAGTGATGTCAGGGAGGGTATGACACATTGAACTGAGGGCTTAAATCACTTTGGCTCTTCTGCACCTTTGTTGTCTGAACTGAACTTGGATAAGCTGCCTGTTCAGGACTCACAGTCAATTATCACTGATAATTTTTTCAACTATAAAATGACTGTAGTACATATTGCAATTATTGAAACACTGAACCACAGTGTCATAATTGTCATCAATAATCATTTTGCTTTGGTAAAGACCTGTTCGAACAGTGTATTGCTGTATTAAATGTTTCAGAAATAAGTTACAGCATATTAAATATCAAGGCAATGTGCATAGATGAAAAGTCAGAACATTTTCCTCAGAAAGTATCTTAAGAGTCAGAGTTATGAAATTTGTCGATGCGTGTGTTCATGTCTTATTTCCACATCATTAAATATAAGCTGTAACAGTAACTAGGAAACAAAGACTTTTTGTTCAAAATGCATAAGGCACGACAAATGCAGATATACATAGATTTAAAGCTGTTACTTTATTAAACATGGAGGAATTAGACAATGAATGGTTGGTCAGTACAATCCTCCTTTCCCTCCTCACCCCAAAATATCAAGTCCTGTATTGGGTCCACCACAGGGTTAAATGGCATCATCTGATATAAACAATAAATCAGAGCTGGATGTATTCAGCCTAATCTTCAGGTCTCAGCCCACCTCTGAATCATCTTGGGTTTTTTTCTGTAAGCAGGGATGAGATGTTTCTTAGTCTGCAAAGACTTATAGATCCTCTTTCTCTTTATGAGCTAGAAGTTCCACTATCGAAATGTTGAGATTATTAATCGTGTTTTCCTCTAAGAGCTGACCCTTTCAGATTTAGTCAGTGCTGGACACTGATAGTAAGTCACAACAGGAATGGATATTTCTTATTTTCAAACATCTCATTCCTTTTTAAGTTAAAAATACTGTCCCCTAAAGAAGGAAAAAAAAAAAACAAACCCCAAAAATATTTCTCTTGTTTCAAATGGGTGTGTAGACCACCAAATCCAGAAAACAAGACTTGACAATATGTCAGATTTACAAGCGGAAGGAAAAAGATGGAGTGTCCATAGTGACAACATGGTTGTGAGATACTGAAGAAGACTTTAATAGTGAAAGGGAAACAGAAATGGAGCCAGAGAGTCCATTCAAATCTCCTTTGACATTC
>NW_010563970.1:37516-54054 GCF_000687285.1 Phaethon lepturus
CAGGACTGTTGTTAGTGATAGGGAGGTAAAAGGGAAGTCCACTTAGCCAATGTCTTGCTTACAGTATAATAAAGTATGTACTAATGAAAAAAAGCACTTCAAGATATTCTGTTTCTAAGGCTGTGATCTGAGAAAAAAAGGAGACAATTTTCTTACATATGAATAGTATACACATGCTTTTAATTGAATGCGTAACATCAGCACAGAAAACTATTTTTGAGTAATTATTTTGTACTTAACTAGCATTTTTACAGGTGTCTCTTACATTAATAATTACTTTTTGATGGGTTTATGCAATTTTGAATTCTTCGTATCAACAAGATTATTCCTGCTTGCATTCTTTCTCATTAATTCCTTCAGAAACTACTAATTATGAACAAATTAGAAATAATATTAATGCAGTAAGAACATTGTTAAGAACATTGTTAAAGAAATACTAGTAGGTAAAAATCCTTTACCTCCTGCAAAATTACTGGTATAGAATGTTCTAAAGTTTTCATGACTTTAATAGGCTTTTCATTTTTTATCTAACATTACTACCCATACACACAATCAGATACTAAGAATGCAGATAGATTAATTCACTTTATTTATATGCATATGTATATAAACATTTACATGCATACAATATGCAGTCCATTTGAATATACATGCTAAAAATATTAAACAACATGTTATGGGTTTGTTTATTATAAAATATTAAGTAATGCAATCAGCAATTCATATTTCTAAGTAGTTCATATTGTATGTATTAATCCAGTGTTTTCATTAATATATTTAGGGTTCACCTCTGCAAATGCATGAATTTATTTACAGAAGTAGTCAGATTTAAGTCTTGATATCAAATTGATATTTTGGCAATTTCAGTTCTTCATTTGCATATGCTTTCCAGAAATCAGGTCCTTACATTTGAAATGAGAAATTTAAACTTTCACTTTGTAATCAGATCTAATACAGAAAGATTCATTTCAAGTGTACAAGCCTCTCTCTGGGACCTACTTAAAAATCCTCCTATTTAAAACTCATCCTTACTTATTTTCTTTCACATGTAAAGGTAATTTTCTAGTGCACTTAAAAAAATCCTCCCTGAAGAAGCCATGCTCAAGAAAAACATTATTTAATTCTTAAATAATAAAGCAGCATATTTAATGTTTTAAATAATTAAATTATTTTAATAATGTTTTATCAATGAATATAATGATTTACTCTCACCTGGCACAGATATGTACACTGAGGAAAAAGATCTCTTGTAAGTAGTTAAATTACAATCCCCCAATAGAATGTAAAAGAGGAAAAATAGCTTTGTTAAATCTTCAATCCTTTCTTAATCTAAACATTAAAAAATCACAGGATTTTGAAAGGACAAGTATCTCAGGTCAGTGCAGGATTTTTCATTTTTTACATAATGGTTGTACTCAGAAGTAATTTGCTTTTACTAGAATGCTGTAAAGTTCTCTCTCAGCTCCGATGTACTGTATAAAACATTTCTTAACTCATTAATGTCAAATATAAATTAGTTTTATATTGGAATTTTAACAAACCAGACTCTACAGGCAACATAAAAAGCTAGACCATTGTCAGAAATGGTGCAAAGCTAAATGCAAATTTAAACCAGGTATCATTTATCACAAAAGATATACACATAAATAAAGACACATTACACTTTCTTGGATGTCTTGAAAATATTGCTGAATAGTACACAACACTATTAGTAGCTGGGATTTTGTAGACAAACAAAAACCACAAAACACGACAGTTTTAATTGAGCCAATGCAAGGTGATTGTACCCCTGTTATTAAAATACTTTTCTTGGATGTTAAAATGCTGGACTATGACTAATATCCAGTGTTGTAGTGTCTGGAATATGATTTTTCCCCATGTATATCCTTTGAATATCTGAGCAAGCATGTTGTATTGTATTAATATCATAATTCAAAGGGAAATTTATTAAACCTCCCCCCTCCCAGTATTCCCATCATAGCTAAAAGTTGCAAATTCTATATGGCAGGGCCTAGACAGTAATATCAAATTTTAATAACAATTTCTCTTCTTCAGTCAGTGCTATACTGAAGAAAAGCATAAATTGCTGTGACTGACCGTTAGTTGTTGGAGAAGCAATCTGACTTCTCCACACCCTTATTTCAGTGTATCTGCTCTGTCCCTCAGCTGTATTAATGATAGCATGAAAGGTCACATGATAAACGAGTGACAAAAATATCAAAACATATTAGCCTGTAGCTTTGTTATCAGTGTATGGCAGAGATGACAGAAAATTGTATTTTTCCCCTGAATAATTTTGTGTTACATTTTGCTGGCTAGGCAGAGTGAATTAGGGAGAAATTTCTGCCTCTGACTGTTTGTCTCTTTTTCTGACATACTTGAAGTAATAATATACATTAATAATAGGGAGTAGGCACAGGGAAGAGGTAAGAATTCAGGAGCGGACTGTCTGTTTCAATTCTACAAGGTGCTATCCTTGTTTCTTTCGCAATACAAATTTTGTTGAAAAATATGCACAGCGTTGAATGTTATTAATGCTACTGATAATGATACGTTGTATATTATGAATATAGCAACTGAAAGACACATGAAAAAGAGAAATAGAAAATAACTTTAAAGCAATGAGGTTATGTTTCCACCCAGTTGTACTTGTCACCGCTACAAATGCATATACTCACTAATTAAATAAAGGCAAGCAACAATAATGCTTGATCCAGCTCATTGTGAAGAAGCCCTACTAATTACGAATTAGAGACAGATATTACTCCTGCTGATTTAAAGGCGGGCAGGAGTTGCAGACCCGGGGGAGATGAGGTTAGCAATCTTTGAAAGAGAAAATAGAAATTGGTGGGAGCTTAATATCTTATGGCCTATCAGTCTCCATGGTCAGAGTTAAAGTCATGCCACATCCAGGCTGCCTTTGCTGCTTGGCAAACAGCATCAGTGGCAACTCCGCCCTTAAGCTCCTAGCAGATCAAAAGCTGTTGAACAGAACCATCCTGAAGGGCACGAAGACAGGATCACAAGCCAAACATGAAAAGTTATATAATTAAAACCTTAATAAACTGATAGCATATACATATAGATGGAGTATTAGTCGTCTACTGCAATACATGTGAAGTATGAATAAAAGTGAAGGTGCATTACTTTCAATGAGCAAGCGGCACTGGAAAAAAAAAAAAAACAGAAAATCTTTAAATCTACCAAAATTTGAAACCGATCCTTAAAAACTTTCTCAAATGTTTGGTTAACTTTTTATCTCCATTATTATTCATTTTCATGCACCTCCATACCTTTAATTTCCATCTGAGAACAGAACTGCAGTAAAACTTCTGAAAAAAATTGTTCTTGCAGTACTTACGATCTGACTCAGAGAAGAAAATACCAGAAATCTCATGTGAAAACAATGTTCCCATGAGATTTCTAACCAATTTTACAGACCAGCACAGTCTGAATAGTTTGAATCTATTCCCAAACTCCAAACCTTTTGAAATACTTCTCTTACCAGAAATGCCTTGTTATATTGTGCAGAAACTGCAAGCGAATAAGGGAGTGTGTTATATCCTTCAGGAACTGTGAGTGAGTAAGGAGGTAGTAAAGCCTGGAATCCTATCTAAACTGTCCCATTTATCAGTCATTCTTTTCTGTTTTTATTTGAAACACTTACATATATAAGTGTGTATGTTTATACATATGTATATGCATATGCGTATAACTCTGTAAAGAAATCCTGCTATTATTTGTGTACAAAGCATATATTAGTCAAGGCACTGTACCAAGAGGTAAGAAGAGCCAACCTTCGCCCCAAAGAACTTAAAAATAATTCTTATTTGTGGTTTCAGTGTTCTGCCTTGCAATATACTCCAGAGAATGACTATGTATAACAAACCATGCCCCACCCCCAAATTTCTCTAGGTTCTTGCAATACCTGGTATTCTTTCAGCTTGAGTTCAAGTTCCTTTTCTCTTGCTGTTTGGCAGTGTTCATATTCAGTCCAATACCATTGTTTCAAGGTACAATTCAATTTTTATTCTTACAGGTAATTCAAAAGTCAGAGTTCTGTTTGGGATACCTCAATAAGTTTGTATACAACTTATTTGTCTGCTTCTACTATCTTTCTCAAATCCTTTCCCTCAGAATAAAGTTTGATTTATTTAAATAACTAAAATGTTTTATTTCTTTACTAGACTGGTTTCACTCTTCCACATCTCCTGAGTGTCTCTCTCCATATATATACATATATATGTATATTCTTGATTTATATTAAATACCTCTGCTCAAGCTCATCCAAAATTGATATTCCTCGTTTCAAAGTTTATGGAGTTTCACAAAATCTATAAGGACTTATATTTGCAAGAAAGCTGAAACATAATTTAAACATTTTCCTTTTTCTATTTTGTTTTGTTGAATTCAGCACTTTATGTCTTGTATTTTGAACTGGAACCCTTCAGCATTCACAGAGAGCTTCTATATAAAGTACAATGTGAATACACTACCTATACTAATACATTAATTTTCATTCTGAGCTACAAAGTATAGTGTTCAAATTGTCCTGTATCTAAAATTAGATTCTTAAATTCTACTAGAAAATTACTAGACAATTTATGAGAAAAAATTAGAAGGAAAATCTCATCATTATCAGAAAGCATCTGATTCTGTCCTCCTAGGGTACATATTTATACTGCAGAAATTCCATTAAATGTGCAGGAGCTGAAGCAATGCTCATGGTATAGACATAAACATAAGAGACTGAAGATTTGGGATCTAAAAAGTATACAGTCTGAGAACATGTTCGTTTGTCTTGTAAAAGGAGAGAGACACTTTCAGGTTGCTATCCATGTCATCCCTATAGTAAATGTCTAAACTGCGTGAGACAAATCACCCCCTAAAAATTTGTATTTCTCTCCACTGACTACAAAGAGATCCTAAGATGACCAGCTGAGATGATGAGGTCTAGCACAAGATAAGACAAATCCTTAGACTACTTTTTCTTTGTTTGTCATTATCTTCTTCATGTTTGTGTTGGTGAGTACAAAAATAAAAAAAATTATTTCTGACTACTGTAACTTCATTTCTTTCCTAGTAATATGAAGAAAACATTGCAGTGCTTCATTTGCCCCAAATAGACTTAATCTTTGAATTGCTTCCATCATCTAAGTTCTGTTACAGTCAGGTTTTCCAATATTTATGAGGCTTTTCTGTTTGTACATCTTGTTAGTCAAAAAGTGAATTACAGCTTTGAATGAACACAAGTAATAAAACCCAGTATTCCTTAGTTGCATTAAATTGCCAGATACACATATTTGCATATTTTCTAAAGAAAGCCCTCTGAATTTGATATCTCTGTCTTTTTATCGACTGTGTTTTTTCTCAGCAAAACCTAATACTCATTGTAGCAGGAGTAAATTAAGCCATTTGTGTAACGACATGACCACATAGTGTATCTGAGGCCTAAACTGATCCTCAGGGATTTTAAACAAGGTCCAAAACTTTCTACTCTCACAAATACCCTTTGAATTCACTGTCCAGGCCACTTAAAAACTGACCTGCATCACCACTTTCTACTTAGAGAATTGTTTCTTGTTTGAATCCTCTGTTTGACCTACTTTGTGCCCTCCTTAGAAATATATTTTCTTCAGCACATGACGTTAACCATCAAATGCCCTAATATATACAGATATAACTTCTTTTATAAAGGCTCTTGACCTTTTTCAGCACTGCTCTTCCCTAGAAATAATCCATGCTTGCTGTCCATTGTGTAGCTCTACTATCAGCCTTTCCATGTCTTTAAGGATGAAACCTGGATTTATTTTACATGGACACATAACCATAATGACAGAGAAGTCTTTTATTAGCATGAATCATCATAGCTGGATCACATGAAATTTTAATCAGGATCCATACAGTTGTTTTACTCCAACTCTTTTACAGGTCAAGTGCCCCTCTAAGTACTTCTCATGTCTTTCAGTCTCTCTTGGCTCCACTGGGCAATGATGCAAGTCAAGTGAGTTGATGGTTTGAATGAATACTCAAGCCAGTTCGATGTAGTCCTGTTCAAGTAACCTTCTGAAACCACTTAGAAAGTTATGAAGAGTTTACTGTCAAATTTCCATTTTTCTTTGAAAAATTGCTAGATCTAGTGCCTCATGGAAGTGCTTAGGACTTCATACAGGGAAATGGCATGAGCCCATAATTGGTCTCAGGAATCTTTTGATTTACATAAGCTGTTGCCAAATAATTTCAAACTTTGTGTAATTCTTTCCCTCGTTATCACCTTTGCACCAGTTTCCTGATTTTTACATTCTGAAAGAGAATTATATATACTGATTATAAACTAACAAACAGTCAACTTGTCATATTTGCTTTTTTCTCTTATACGTCCAAACCCCAAATCAAATCTGTTTAGAATATGTAAGCCTTGGTTCCATGTTTTACACCTGAAGTTTTGTATTCTAGCAGAACAGTTAAATAATAGAGATATTCACTTTGTACTTTTCAGTAAAAACTACTTTACTTCAATCATTCTGCCTTTTTTCAGTCTGAATATGTACTACGAAATATTCTGAACGTATAATTTGAGCAACACATTTTTGTTCTTGTCATTTTATGCTATAGAATTCTTCACAGATAGTAATACTTTACATTAGTTAGCCTAAAGCAAATTCTATTTTATTCTAATTTTATTTGTACCAGCGTGTTCATATTTTGCTAACCTTTTCCTGAGCAAATCATTAAGTCCCATCTCCGTTTCTCTTGGATCCACATACTCCAGTTGTAGCCAAATCTTTCTTTAGACCAAGAGGGTCACTGTCCTCCAGTTTTCTTAAGTCTTTCTAAAACTGTCCATTTTTAACAGTGACTATTCCCTGGTTTTGTCTTCCATTCAGCAGAGGAACACATAGTATAAGAGCTACCCTTGATGACATACAGTTTCCTTAGTGATATTTAGGTTATACTTATTCAATGGTTTTATTTGATTATTTTAGGGGAGCAGGCAGTATCTTATGACTGTTAACAGTTCTTAACATATGAGATACCTAGGTATATTTTTAAGTTCTAGTACAGCTCACTGTTGGAAGCTAGCTTTTGAAATTTGGTCAAGGTATTTACCCAAGGAAAAACTATCCAAGTAAAGCTAATTTATATGCTCTAAAAATAATTATCTCCATTCTCTCACTTAAATTCCTCATGTTAACATCATGCTAAAATGACAATTGAACCCAGGACGGGCCACAGGACTTCCAAAACAGTGGCAGGACTATCTTTATTTAAAAGACGTGGTAGCTGTCAGAATGCTTCAGCTGCTAGATTTTGCTCAGTTGTTTGTGTGATATTTTACTGAATTTAATGAGATAATCTCTATCTCAGCAGACACAGCTTGCTGGCACTAGAACTTGTGGCCCAATCAGCCTAATAAGCAATTAAAGTTTTGAGGGCTACTATCAGAATTCGTCTCAGTGCAGGATCCCGTTATCAAATTCATGATCTGGTATACTGATACACACTATGCAAAAACTTATTCACTAAATCCTTTACCTTCCAGTGAAGATTCTCAAAATCTGTGGTTCTGCCTGTTGTAGTCCTGGTCTTTTCCCTGCTCCCATCTGGACATATCTGTTTTTGACAAACTCTTAATCTTAAATGTGGTAGTCAAAAACACTCCCTCGACTTGTCCATTGTCAGAGGGGTTGTCCGAGGAAAATATCTACATATTTAGCCATATGCAAGAGTATCCCCCAATCTATTTACAGTCCCTCTCCAGTTCATAATCATGCAGGTAACTTAGAAGTGTTATTGAAAACTTGCTCTGTGGAGAGTTTGATACTTGGTACCTGTCCTTAACCTCAGTTCCTTCTCCCTGCTCCATACTAAGGACATGGGATGTGAATGGCTTTATAAATTAGTTAAGAGCAACAGTTCATGATGGGTCAAATTGAGGGTTGGTTTTTGTTTTTTTTTTTTTTTTTTTTTAGTTTTAGCAGAGTTTTTCTAAGTTCATAACACTTTCCCAAACTGTCCTATCACCTGCAAATCAATGAACACACTGAACCAAGAAACTGAGATCCAGACTACAGTCTATTGCACTCCAGGCTAACCTGATGGATGTATTTTGGACCCAACTACTACACATCAAAAATAACTGACATCTCATATGTCCGTATCTGTTTGAAGGAGCACTTTGAACCAGCGGAATGTGAAATATCAGGACATATCTAGTGTGCTCTAACCACACAGTAGAAACAGTCTAGATCTACTTTTCTCTCTCCTCCTCTTGCCCACTTTCCCAGTCCCCTCTTCTGAGGTTTCTGCAACAGTTCAGGTAGGCATTGTCTTGGTCACCAGTGTGGAGGAGGATGACAACAAGCAAGAGGAAAGTGTGGCAACAATGCACATGGGCATGATGGGCCATAATGTTTTCATTTAGATATGATTAACACTTTGATACAGGGATATATCAATAGGTCTTTGCTGACTAGTCTTCTCTCCTGGAATCCAAAACCACCATTAAGTGTTGTGAAGATTTCCTAGAATGGCTTCCTAGGTTAGCTTATAAACACTTTGTATAAAAAGACCACTCATCTGACCCAACAAAGGTTACAAAGGGTGCAGCAAGACACAGCATTTTCCAAGTACACAGGCCACAGCTAAAGCAGCAGAAGTCTAGAAAACATTTAAAGTACTAGTTTGCCAGATCTAAATGCATGTTAGAAAGGAGAAGTGTTTGTAGTCTCATCATGTCTGTAGGCAATATCCATCCATGTGCCCTAGAAGCTCCTTGCTTCAAGAAGAAAGGATTCTTTTTGAGCCAATTGAAAAAAAAAATATAGAAATCAAAAAAATTCTAAAAAGTATGTCTGAATAGAGACCTGATGGGCAAACTAAAGGGCAAGAAAGAAATGCACAGTGGAAATCCCCACACTTCCAGGCAGTGGAAGCAGGGACAGGTATCCTGGGAAGAGTACAGGGACAGTGCCTGGTTGTGTAGGGATGGGGTCAGCAGGGCCAAGGCGCAGCTGGAACTGAACTTGGCAAAGAATACATAGAATACTAAGGGCTTCCATAGGTATGTCAGCCAGAAAAGGGAGGTCAAAGAAAGCGCACCCCCCTTGATTAGCAACACTGGCAAATGGTAACAACAAACAAGGAGAAGGCTGAGGTACTCAATGACTTCTTTGCTGCAGTCTTCACTGGCAGTCACTCTTCCCACGCATCTTGAGTAGATGGACTGCAAGATGGGGACTGGAGGAGCAAAGTCCCTCTAACTGTAAGATCTGGTTCAAGACCACCTGAGGAACCTGAACATGCACAAGCCTATGGGACCTCATGAGATGCATCCCAGAGTCCTCAGGGAATTGGCTGATGTAGTCGCCAAGCCATTCTCCATGACATTTGAAAATGGCAGTCAGGTGAAGTCCCTGAGGACTGGAAAAAGGCAAACATTGGACCTATTTTTAAAAAAGGGTAGCAAGGAGGACCCTGGGAACTACTGACCCATCAGCCTCACCTCTGTGCATGTGAAGATCATGGAACAGATGCTCCCAGAAGCTATGCTAAGGCACATGGAGGACAGGGAGGTGATTCGACACAGCCAGCATGGCTTGACCAAGGGCAAGTCCTGACTGACCAACTTAGTGACCTTCTAGGATGGAGTGACCTTCTAGGATGGAGTGACCATATCAGTGGACAAGGGAAGAGTTACGGATGTTGTTTATCTGGACTTCTGTAAGGCCTTTCATACAGTTCCCCACAACATTCCTCTCTCTAAATTGGAGAGATATAGTTTTGATGGGTGTACTGTTTGGTGCATGAGGAATTTGTTGAATGGTCACATCCAGAGGGTAGTGGTCAATGGCTCACAGTCCAGCTGGAGATTTGTGATGAACGGTGTCTCTCGAGGGTCCATATTAGGACCAGTACTCTTTAGTATCTTCATCAGTGACATAGACAGTGGGATTGAGTGAACCCTCAACAAGTTTGCAGATCGCACGAAGCTGAGTGGTGCAGTTGACATGCCTGAGGAATGGGATACGATCAGAAGGAACTGGACAAACTCCAGGAATGGGCCCATGTGAACCTCATGAGGCTCAACAAGGCCAAATGCAGGGTCCTGCACCTGGTCAGGGCAACCCTTGCTATCAGTACAGGCTGGGGGATGAAGGGATCGAGAGCAGCCCTGCCAAGAAGGACTTTGGGGTACTGGTGGATGAAAAGCTGGACATGAGCCAGCAATGTGCACTCACAGCCCACAAGGCCAACCCTACCCTGGGCTGCATCCAAAGAAGCGTGGCCAGCAGGTCGAGGGAGGTGATTCTGCCCCTCTACACCGCTCTGCTGATACCCCAACCTGGAGTCCTGCATCCAACTCTGGAGCCCTCAGCACAGCAAAGACAAGGACATGTTGGAGCATGTCCAGAGGAGGGTCAGCAAAATGATCAGAGGGCTGGAACACCTCTCCTGTGAGGACAGGCTGAGAGAGTTGGGGTTGTTCGGCCTGCAGAAGGCTCCTGAGAGACCATATTGCAGCCTTCCAGTACTTAAAGCGGGCCTATAAGAAAGATAGGGACAGACTTTTAACAGGGCCTGTAGCGATAGGAGAAGGGGTAATAATGGTTTTAAACTAAAAGAGGGTAGATTTAGACTAGAGAGAAGGAAGAAATTTTTCAGAATGAGGGTGGTGAAACACTGGCACGTTGCCCAGAGAAGTGGTAGCTGCCCCATCCCTGGAAACATTGCAGGTCAGGTTGGATGGGGCTCTGAGCAACCTGATCTAGCTGAAGATGTCCCTGGTCATTGCAGGTGGTTTGGACTAGATGACCTTTTAAGGTCCCTTCCAGGGCAAAGAGACTATGATTCTCTAAATCCAGAATATGTGGCCACCACTTATTTAGACAACGTAAATGATCTGAGCACCCATGATCAATCATCTTCTGATACCTGATAAAACAGGTGGAAAAAGAAGTAACTTTTGCTAGTGTCACATGCCTCTGAATTAGGCATTATATTGACAAAATTAAGGATCATATCACCTAGACCCCCTGATGATGCCTTGAAGTATTGTATTGTTCCTGTGGTTACTACCCCAGCAATGATTTCTCATTGCAAGTATATTGCCTATGAAGCCATAGAAGCTGAGAGTGGCCAGAATCCAATAAGAAAGAAGACAGGTATCTCATTTGGAGGACATTAAAGGTGAGCTTCATATCAGAAAAATTTTAAAATCCTATTAGTCATCCAAGGATTTGAGGATAATATATTCCAATGGACAACAATCACCTTGATTCAGAGGCATCACGACCTGAGGAAAAGATAAGGAGCACCCTGAGTAGGATGTTTTGTGCTGTCATGTAACCAGTGTAGGTTGAGAAATTACTGTGTGGCAAAAGCAGGAATGATACAGGGGGACTAAGGTCATTTATATCGGTAAAACTACAGTACTGGTGGCTAGTGAGCAAGAAATGGAAGAGGGATTGTAAGGTATTATTAGTGCCAACCAACAAGGGCACTACTAGACCAGTGATAGAAGGATGTGCTGAGTGGATCATAAAGACATACGGAATATATGGGAATACCAGATTTGCACCTTCATAAGTAATACTGCATAAGACAGATGTGATCTAAAGCCTACAGGTCAGGCAATACCATTTTAAGGATATTGGCTTATTCAAACTCAGGTATGACTATTAAAGACAGCATTGGATGCAGCAAAAAGTCTCACAAACTTATTAGCAATGTCTCTAGACATGCAGTTCTCTAACAATGTTACACATTGAAGAAGAAAGCTTGTTTTCTGGGAAGATAAGTTTATTAAATCAAGTTCTGACCTTTTGAAGCTTACAGAAGCACGGTCCTCCACTAACCACACAAACAAGCAACATCTCCTACATATGGCTATTGTCTTCAGCCCCAAATTATACACTGACAAATTCTTAAAGAGACAGTTGTCTGACCAAGTAGGATTGTTAAAAGTCAGCACTAGAACTATTATATACGCAGTAAGTACATTTTGTAGTGTCAAGTTGTTACACAAATGTTTTGTGGGTTCTCAGTTTATTCACATTTTCCTAAGTGATTCTCTAGTGAGCTGTACCCATAACGGTCAGAATACAGACTTCTAACACCTGAGCTATGGAAATAAATTCTATGGGGAAATACCTTGTTGCATTTTATGACGTGCAGCCCACAGAGGGAAAACGCGCTCGCTCTCCCTGCATTATGCAAGGAATTGTGAATGAGCCCAAGAGTGTTGGTAACAGCATTTCCAAGCCAAGAAGGCAAGTCTGCTTGGGTCACATACAGGGAACAAGCCTGGGATTTTGGAGATAAAAACATCATCTCATCACCCATGGGATAAAGAAAAATGGAAATTACTACTGAGACAGTTACAGACCCATACACTCTCTGCATCATCTAGCTACCAGAACAGTACTAGTAGCGATACTCTCACAAACATTCTTTAAAGTACAGAGTTTTGCCCATTTTATCTAAAATGTAGAGAGAAGCAAGGTCAGCAAACTCTTTGGGTTTGTCATAATAAGGGCTCAAGTTCCTTTCTATCTTGGGGTGCATTCAATCTTATGGGAATTCAATCTATAAACTGGATGGATAGAAAGCACGTTTCCTGACAAGCAAGTTTAAGTAAGCTTTAAGGACTCATTTCAGTTCACTTACCCATTCAAGTAAACTTGGATAGAATCATAGAATCATAGAATAGTTTGGACGTGCAACTGGTGCAGCTGGTGAACAACCCCAAAGAAGTTTACTTCTATTTTTTTATTGCCTTCAAATGCAGAAAACCCAAAGTGTAACAAAGTTTGCAAGCAATATTTCATGGTATAAAGTATGTTCTTTGCTAACATTCTTACTACTTCATTGTCAGCTTGACAGTTGACCTCCAGATTAGAAACCTATATAACAAAGTCACCATCTAAAAAATAACAGACATAAAAATTAGTTTCTTGGGTTTGTTTTCTAGTGTAATATACCACAAATATACAGTATATAACTTCCATATTTCTTGTATCTGAGGTTCTAAAGAGTTTGTGGGGTAGTAGACATGCTTTAGCATCCAGAGGGATCTGGACAAACTCAAGGAATGGGCCCATGTGAACCTCATGAGGTTCAACAAGGCCAAGTGCAGGATCCTGCACCTGGGTCAAGGCAACCCCTGCTATCAGAAAGCAACCCTGCCGAGAAGGACTTGGGGGTACTGGTGGATGAAAAGCTGGACGTGAGCCAGCAATGTGCACTCACAGCCCACAAGGTCAACTATACCCTGGGCTGCATCCAAAGAAGCGTGGCCAGCAGGTTGAAGGAGGTGATTTTGCTCCTCTACTCCGCTCTGCTGAGACCCCAACCTGGAGTCCTGCATCCAACTCTGGAGCCCTCAGCACAGCAAAGACATGGACCTGTTGGAGAGGGGTCCAGAGGAAGGCCACAAAAATGATCAGAGGGATGGAACACTTTTCTTATGAAGACAGGCTGAGAGAGTTGGTGGTGCTCAGTCTGGAGAAGGCTCCTGGGAGACCTTATTGCAGCCTTCCAGTACTTGGCCTATAAGAAAGATGGGGACAGACTTTTAGCAGGCCCTCGTGATAGGAACAAGGGGTAATAATGGTTTTAAACCAAAAGAGAGTAGATTTAGACTACATATAAGGAAGAAATTTTTCAGATTGAGGGTGATAAATCACTGGCACAGGTTGCCCAGAGAAGTGGTAGATGTCCCATCCTTGGAAACATTCACGGTCAGGTTGGATGGGGCTCTGAGCAACCAGATCTAATTGAAGATGTCCCTGGTCATTGCAGAGGGGTTGGACTAGGTGACCTTAAAAAATTCCTTCAAGCCCAAAGATTCTATGATTCTATGAATATCAACATGTTTTGACCATTACCTGTGTTCTCCTGACTCAAGATGTATATGACCATTAGAGATCATTTCCATCCTTTGTGAAACTATAATGTACAGCAATAATAATTTCAGCTTTTGCAGTATCACCTGTTTCAGACATCTAATTTTTCTGTACAGCCAATGGAAGAGAAAGACACATTCAGAAAGTCATCTAAAGAGTAGAAAGATAGGCTCCTGTTCTCTTCTGGAGATGGTTCTTTCCATTAGCTTTATTTAGCACTTTAGAATATAAAGCTCATAGCTTAGACATCCAAGTTGAATGTCTACAGTAAATAGTGACAACATGCCTACATACACAAGTTAAGATCAAAATTACTCCTTTTAAAAACATTATTTCAAATGATTGAGTCTAACATGTTTACCATCAATGAATGGGCTTCGAGATTCTTGTTGTTGTACAACTTTTCTTTATTTCTCTAAGGCCGTTCTTCCAGTCTAACACTCCAATTCAGAATCTGCTTCATATGATACTGCATGATATGCTAAACATTTTAACAATTTCCATATTTTTTAACAGAAAAATCTACTGCCTGCGTGATGATCAAATTTCATGTGGTGTTTTATTCCCTATGGTTTTCAATGCACTAAGCCACTCAAAGTGTCTAATAATGCTCTTGTATAAACAAGTCACTTAAATCCAGCTTCTTAAACCAAAAGCAGAATTTAGCACTAAATACCTAAATGATGGTTTTCTTATTTTCTTGACTCTAGCACCATGTGACAAACTGAATTACAAGGTATACTAGTAATTTTGGTAAATCATCACTATATTTACATATTCCTTCCTTTCACATGATTATCCCAGGATTAATGTGTTGAACACTGCTTATCAATCTTCTTATCCACTTTCAGGATATAGTCCATCAGATTTATATTCACTCAACTCTCGTTTAAAAACAGGGAAGAAAAATATTGACTATGAAACACACTATGAAAAGAACCAACCAATCTGTACACCCTCCTGTCTGTGTACAGATTTAGTGGCACACCAATTAAATGGAACAGTTCACAGGTAGCTTTATAAGAAAGATCTTAAAAGACAAATCTATTTTTAATTCTTTAAAACTGTTTTTAGAGCTTTTTTTATCTACTAGAGAAAACAAAATAAGCCAGGGAATAGCAGGAAAGATGAAAATAACAGATCATAAAGACCATATAAACAGCCCCGGCAAGTTCCATGAATCCATAGGTGCTCACAGTACAACAATGATTTAAATAAAACATCCTTAAAAAGAAAAATCTTTCAAAAGTTGAAGATGGCCTTTTTCTGATTAGGGCCATGTTCATATTTTTGTAATTTTCCCCCTACAATCTTAGAGGTAGGGGGGTGGAATCAATACTTAATATTGATTATGTATGTATACCAGTAACAGCACCTGTGAAAAAACACCTTATCATCCATGACAAACCCAGACAAAACAGGAGAAATGCAATTTTGCTCAGGTAAGTTGGACATCAAAAAAGGTTTTGAAACACACAAAACTCTTCTGACAGACAGTTTCCACTAAATTTCTCCAGGTTTCATCATTTAGTGTCTTTTTCAGTATCAAATGCTATCATACTCAAATTCCTCATATGAACACATGCAGAACTCTATTCCAAAAACTTTTCTGTTCTGTTACTTTTTAACAGGAGCTTAACAACACCTGAAGGCTAAGATGCCAAACAACTAGAGGTTGCAAAATTGGTCTGGAAAAATATCTTTGCAATGGATGAAATTTAATAAGGGTACTAAGGTCCAACTAAAGGCTTAGTGTATCGTGAAAACCCCACAAGGAATGAGGTTCTACAGTCCATGTCCATCCACAGATTGAAAATGTGCAGCAACACACACCCTTTCTGCCATAATGTGTCATGGGAACAGGCACTGTGATTCCATTATTGACGACTCAAAAAAGATGAAACATAGTATATGATCAAAACTGGTTGAAATGGTGCTTATAATGAGATTCCACAGTGGCTTCATATCCTGACCCAGTACTGGAAATAAATGTCATATTCCAGCCTTCTTAAAACGTAAGATTTCACCCAGAAAGAACCACTTTAAAGTGGATCCACCTCCAGCTGCAACAGAACCAGAAGTTCTAGAGACATACAAAGAAAATTATTTAGTTAATTGGAAATAATTACATATTTAAATGAAAATTACTCAGTTAAGCCCCTAAAAATTAAAGTAGGTTTAGTGCACAGTTTGCATATGATTGAGCTAGGATTCACTGGGGATTTATCTCAGGTGATATACAAGAGGTCTGATTAGATGATTTATTGAACCTTCTGGTCTTAAACCATATGAAACAATGAGAGTTTTTATTATACCTAGCCTTTCTAATTGCAATGTTATAAATTATTAAATATAACAATAATTGCTAGACATTTCATTGCTACCTTTTTAAAAAGAAAACAACTAAATAACCCTGTAAAGTGACAGCAAACTTTATATTAAACTGAGTTTTGATATCAGTGAATAAACTGCCTGTTTAAGTTAGAATTAGTATTGAAAAAAATTATCAATATCTTTACAGTTTAAAGTTTGGCTTTAAATTATACTATTGTATTTTATCTGCATGGCAAGGATTTGGTGGCAGGGGGGCTACAGGGGTGGCTTCTGTGAGAAGCTGATAGAAGCTTCTCG
>NW_010563970.1:54269-87234 GCF_000687285.1 Phaethon lepturus
GAGGTCCCCCGGCAGCCCCTGGGGAAGCCCATGGTGAGGCCGGCTGTGCCCCTGCAGCCATGGAGCTCCACGCTGGAGCAGATCTCCACCTCCCAGGGAGGGCCCCACACTGGAGCAGATGGATGTGCCCAAAGGAGGCTGTGACCCCATGGGAAGCCTGTACTGGAGCAGGTTCCTGGCAGGACCAGTGGACCCATGAGAGGGACCCCACACTGGAGCAGGGGAAGAGTGTGAGGAGTCCTCCCCCTGAGGAGGAAGGAGTGTCACTGACTGCAACCCCCATCCCCCTGTACTGCTCATGGAGGACGAGATTGAGAATTCAGGAGTGAAGTTAAGCCCAGGAAGAGAAAGGGATGGGGGGAATCTGTTTTTAAGATTTTGGTTTTATTTCTCATTATCCTACGTTGATTTAATTGATAATAAATTAAATTAATTTCCCCAATTCAAGTCTGTTTTGCCTGTGACAGTAATCGGTGAATGATCTCTCCCTGTCCTTATCTTGACCCACGAGTCTTTCATTATATTTTCTCTCCCCTGTCCAGCCAAGGAGGGGAGTGGTAGAGCGGCTTTGGTGGGCACCTGGCATCCAGCTATTTATATATTTATATATTTTTGAAACAGTTTTAGATTATTAAAACACATTTTTGCTTTCACAAGTAAATGTTTGCATTCTTTCACTTAGAATTACATGTTGACATTTCATTCAAATCTGCTCAATGATTTAACTGAAGACTTACTATAGCTAACATACATTCTGAATAAATTTTTTCTGTGTACCAACATTTCTTAAGTACAACAAATAGTTATAATGTTTTAACAAGTTCTTGAACATTCTTCTTTTGCAATAATAAAATTCCTCTCTGACAGGTGAGATGAAATAATCCTATTTATATTGTCTCAACTTGCAATGTTTGCTCCTGGCTATTGTTTATTTCTGTAGTTTATTGATAGTTATGTAATAAAAATAATTCATAATGAAAATTTACATGCCCAGGTTTATATCCTGAAATCAACTTGCAACTAGATGACTACTTTTTATTTTATTCTGTTTTTTGAATAGGAAGAGTTTAGGGTGACACAGTCAGGAAGATATTTCAATGTGCTTGTGTGTGAGTTTACTTTACCATTGCCAACAGTGAGGCCTTGTGTAGTATTTAACTGAATTAATGTGGACTGTTGGATTCATACATTCATATACCTTAAACTCAGAAAGAATTATTGAGATTATCTAGTCTAACCTCAGGTACATGACTGTCTTTTAGTTTTCACCCAGTTAACCATATCTTGAGATCAATAACATGTATTAGTTTAAGTTACAGCTTCGGTTTTCCCACAGCAATATTTTTAGATAAAGTTCACACGGTTCTAGTTCTAATGTGTTTTACTTCAGCTTAAGGATATTCATTCCTTCTTATATATTTTCTCTAGATAAAAGTTTATAAACACATCTTCTAATGTTTATAAAGTATTATGGCATCCTTTCCCTATTATCTTTTTTCAGAAATTAAGCAAATTTAATGCTTTATTTATTCCTTCAAAAATATTTTCTCCTACAGTAAAAATACTTCAGGGTTCTTTCTTCCATCCCAAGAACATTAAATTGAGGATATTCCCCTAAGATAACGTATTTTATATCTCTCTCATCATGACTGTATACATAAGGAAGCCTTTTCCTTACTCCCTGTTGCCCTGCCATGATCAGAGGGCTGGAACACCTCTCCTGTGAGGACAGGCTGAGAGAGTTGGGGTTGTTCGGCCTGCAGAAGGAAGCCTCTTCCTTACTCCCTGTTGCCCTGCTTTTACGTTACAAGGATCACATGAGGCCACATCTGATGTTCATGAGAGTGATGTGTGTTCCTTTTGAATTGTAGTTCATGGAATTCACTCTTGTCTCTGATGAGGAAGATGATCAGTAAAAGCAAAATAGTTCATAACTCTTCTATTTAGTCTTACTAGCAAGGAAAGAAATGTGGGAAAACAATAGAAGTTCCAGGTAATTTTTTTAAATTTTTTTTTTTTTATCACCTTCTGTCCATTAAATAAACAAAAACTCTAACTGTGAATTTTTTCCCATATTATCCAGTCTTAGCAGATCACTTGTCTCCAGTTAAGCTTGGCCCTTTGTTGTCTGATTAACTGTTACAGCCCCTATACACATATGGATATCACAAAATCAGGAGACAATTTACCATTTACCGTTTGTGTTTTAGTCATCAAAGCCTACTACTATTCTCTGTCCTCTGTGAAGTAAAATGCATAAATCCAGAGCCTTTCATTATCTCATCCTTATAGAATGTACATTTTTCCAGGCAAATATTGGTCAATATAGCATTACCTTTTCAGGAACTGATCTTGAAGATACAATGCAGCTTACTTAGAAAAAAATCTGCCTTGAGAATAACTTTAGTATTGATAAAACATGACTGTAAACACTCATTTTTGGTTTTCAGTGTTATATGAGTGTCCTATGTTTATTACTCTAGTAAACAAGACCAGATACTTTGTTGCCTTCAATTACCGAATCATTAAAAAAAAAAATTAAGTTTATAATTCCTACCAGATTGAACTCAGATTAATGCTGAGATGTACACATTATTTCCAGTACAGAAATTTTCAGTAAATTCAGTACATATGATTAAGGTCACATCCAGACGGTAGTGGTCAATGGTTCAATGGCCAGATGGAGATCAGTGATGAGTGATATCCCTCAGGGGTCTACACTGGGACCAGTACTCTTTAGTATCTTCATCAATGACATAGACAGTGGGATCGAGTGCACCCTCAGCAAGTTTGCAGATTGCACCAAGCTGAGTGGTGCAGTTGACATGCCTGAGGAATGGGATATGATCAGAAGAAAGTGGACAACCTCAAGGAATGGGCCCATGTGAACCTCATGAGGCTCAACAAGGTCAAGTGCAGGGTCCTGCGCCTAGGTCGGGGCAACCCTTGCTATCAGTACAGGCTGGGGGATGAAGGGATCGAGGGCAGCCCTGCCGAGAAGGACTTTGGGGTACTGGTGGATGAAAAGCTGGACATGAGCCAGCAATGTGCACTCACAGCCCACAAGGCCAACCCTACCCTGGGCTGCATCCAAAGCAGCGTGGCCAGCAGGTCGAGGGAGGTGATTCTGCCCCTCTACACTGCTCTGCTGATACCCCAACCTGGAGTCCTATATCCAGCTCTGGAGCCCTCAGCACAGCAAAGACAAGGACATGTTGGAGCAGGTCCAGAGGAGGGCCAGCAAAATGATCAGAGGGCTGGAACACCTCTCCTGTGAGGACAGGCTGAGAGAGTTGGGGTTGTTCGGCCTGCAGAAGGCTCCTGAGAGACCATATTGCAGCCTTCCAGTACTTAAAGCGGGCCTATAAGAAAGATAGGGACAGACTTTTAACAGGGCCTGTAGCGATAGGAGAAGGGGTAATAATGGTTTTAAACTAAAAGAGGGTAGATTTAGACTAGAGAGAAGGAAGAAATTTTTCAGAATGAGGGTGGTGAAACACTGGCACATGTTGCCCAGAGAAGTGGTAGATGCCCCATCCCTGGAAACATTGCAAGTCAGGTTGGACGGGGCTCTGAGCAACCTGATCTAGCTGAAGATGTCCCTGGTCATTGCAGGTGGTTTGGACTAGATGACCTTAAAAGATGCCTTCAAACCCAAAGATTCTATGGTTCTATGATTCTATAATTCTTCATATTACAGCAGACATTTTCTTCCCTCATAGTACTATAATGCATAGCAGGTGCTACTAATACACTTGCAATGTATTGGAGAAATGTTTTAACTTGATCTGCTGCTGGAGGAGACTATGAGAGTAGAGATCATCACAAATCATGACTGAAGAGTGAACTTACTATATGCCACATTCCTGATTGCTTGTGGTTGTATGATGTTATACAGCAGTGTGGTTATGTAGGAAACTCATTTCCTGTAAACTTGCAAGTAAATAACCATTTTGATATTAAGCAAGTTGCTCAAAAAATTTTTATGAATAGATGTAATTAATTATACAGATTCAAATATATCTTGCTTTAGATTTCATGGAATCAGCCATGCTTATTACAGTGTCTTTCTATCAGGCATACATTCAGTAGAACAGAAATAGTGGTGGAAGAATTGCTATTGAGGAACAACCCTGTGAAACACTAAGCACAAAAAGAAATTTCCCAGATTTACATTGTTTCATTTATACTAGAATGGTGAACTGCACCTTTCTTCTGTCCTGTTTTTTGATTATGGCCACATTCACATGTAGAGATGTAAACTGAAATAAGGTGTTTTAAAAGTCGGATAAACTCTTTCCAGCTTTAAGAAGGGTCTAGAGGTAGAAATGAGCACTGTTTCCTTTTAGTTAGTCACACCTCTGTATATATGCAAAAGGTTCTAAATTTTCATCAGATAAGATAAATCCTTCACCCATAAGCACTTCAGATCCACAGAACTGGAGCAGGCTTTTTTTTCTTTCTTTCTATAAAATAGGTAGGAGGGATTTTTATAGGCTACAGGTTTTGTGTCTGCATTCCCTAAGACAGACACCGATTCTGTAAAGATGTCATCTTCATTCTCGCTAGATGATGATTTGAACCTTGCCTGAAATCTATTAGGAGATAAATGTCAGGGAAGAATAAGAACAGAGTCTGCAACAAGCCTGAATTGAAAAGGTGGCCACCTCTTTTAATTCAAAAAGGAAAATAATAATTAAAAAAATCTGATGCATTATACAAGCTTTGCTAGTTAATAGGATGAAAGTTTTTGTTAATACTTTGCTATAATAGAAGAGACAGCACATGCAAATATACAACAGAATATACTTGAATATTGGCATGACGTTGCAGGCTTACACTCTTGGTACAAATGCTGGCATGCTTTACAGTCCTTATCTGCAATTGATGTATACTGGATGTACGCAGAAGGAATGTTTAAAGAGTAACATTTAGATGTTATAAAGGGTGTGAAAATTCTCAACATGTTGATAATTAGAAACAGCATTAGAGGTTACAAGTAGTTGATTGTCTGATGTGAATTCTGGAAGACACCGCACTAACAGTAATATCTAGCCACAAATCTGATTCATAAAACACAACAATCAGGCAAATCAGAAAAAGATTTTCTTAAAAAGAAGTCTTTCATCTTCCTTCACTGAATTTTTGTAAAAGAAGTTTAAAGGGGAATGTCATGCTCTGAACATCCAAACATGGTTTGCTTAAGACAAGGGCCTTCCTATTTTGAGTTAGACTGCCTCACTTTCAGTTAGGTATTAGGCACAGAAGGTAACAGTTATGTACTCTTTTGTCTATAGAATAATAATCAAGAGGCAGCTGATAAAAACAAAACCAAACAACCAACCAGAACAAACAAACAAACAAACAGAAAAGAAGAATCACTCTCTGTGCCACTTGTACAAATCACTACATTTCCCATTGCATTTATGTGATCTCTGAGAATTGCTGTTCTGGACTAAATTTGAGTCTAATAAGTCTTTGTTCATAACAAAATAAAATGCTGGTGGCCTTCGTATAGTTTATGTTATATGGAGGGAAAAGTTAATTATATGTATTTGAATGGACATAAGATATTCAGCAATGAATGAGCCTTATGTTTTGTGGTTCAGAAGTAAGAAATTGCAAATACTATCCACAGGTCTTTAGACTTGTTCAAGGCAATGGACACAACATATATCTATTAAAGCTAGGTAGTTTATACTCATTGTTACAGCTGACTTTGATAATCCTCACTTAGAACAAAACAGTACTCCCAAGTGGAAAATTTTCTTCACAAGGAGGTTTGTTTTGTTCTAGGTAATATAATGACCAGATGCAAATAAAACAGCAACAATTACTTTACGATTCTAGGATAGTGTGAAAGTTATAATTTATAAAGTAAATGAAATTTGTTATTAGAATTTTTTTGCTTACAAATTTTACAAACCCTTAAACGTAATAAAATAAATGAAGGCAGAGAACCATCTTCTGCAGCCCACTGTTAAGTGTAGAAATATCTTATTCTGTCAATGTGATTTCATAGCAGGATGAAAAATGTCAAAAGTAGGGATGACAAATCAGTCTAGTGAGGAAAAATGACTCTCAGACAAGAGATGTCATTTGTCATGATTGCCATTTGACTGCACTTTCTCCTGTCTTCTCTTTCAGATGAATGTTACTTTGTCATTAATTTAAAATTATCTTAAATCAACGATGGGTTGAACATGAAAAGCAAAGGTACTTGTCTTTTAAAGTTTTGCAATATGCAGAAATCTATTCAAATGTAAACTTACTGAAAACTGACATACACATTATAAAAGATGTTATCATCATGAAATGTTAACGTAGAAAATATTATAGTTCTTTAGTTCAAAAGTCCATTTTTCCTAAATACAGGCAACAGCATGGCTTTTGTTCAAAACTGACACAGCTGAGCACAGCTCTCTGAGCCACTGCATAATACGGGTGGTAATTAAGCCACAGCTTCAAGGTTGCATGGGCACAAGACAATTCAGCCTAATGAAGTATCGATTGGCTGCAGTCGAGGTAAAACAAGTTGACATTCATTTAGAGGTAGCAATGTGAATATACCACAAAGCCACCAAAGAAGTAAGGGGAAAAAAAACAATGAGACTGAATTTTAATCTTGGAAACACAATTAAGAATCTTATTTACAGCACGTTGTTATCACTTAAACTAAAGCTAATTGTGTACTTACTGCCCTGACATCAGATTCTTAAATCAGCAGAAATTATATTCATAGGTTGTTGGCAAAAAGCACGTGAAGTTCATTGTTCCAATTAGAACCTGTCCTAACACTTCAGAAACCCAACTGCAAAAAAATACTTACAAATTTCCACTTTATTCACACAATTGAGTTTATTTTAAAATGCTATGATAAACTCCTCTGTAACACAATCTTAAATTATGTAATTTCTGAAGACAATAGTTCTACCTCTTAATGGAATACTTGAAAGTAGGTTTCTGTATGTTGTCTTATTATGCAAATATTCCATATAGTTTTTAAGCTGAATTTTCTTTTTTCATACAAGTCAGAAGCTTTGCTTACACATTCATAAACTTGTACATATTTGTCTCATGTCTATATATATATAAAATTACAATATGCATAAAATGCATATAGTAATATATAAATATATATCTGTAAACTCACTACTGTAAGCATTTCTTTACTAACTACTAAATGTAATTTTCTCAAAAGTTAGATGTTCTCAAAAAACACAACACGAGTGCAGAATTTTCAGCATTAATACCAGTGAAATACCCAGTGAAACAAGAGGATGACTTTTTGCTCTTACTACTGAGTATTCAGGAGATTTAGGATGTGGATGCAAATATGAAACTGCTAAACTATTGCTGTGTATTAATATGTTTAATTAAAAAAGCCTGAAATTTTACTTATGTACTTTAAGAATGAAATTAATAAGTACTTTAACAAATCCAGCAAAATATGTCTAAGATAAAACCAATTGAAAAAAGAACCTTAAAAATAAATTAATCCTTTCTAAATTGTATTACTGGATACAGAGAATGATATGCGGATGTTTCCATGTTTCTCAATAATTTCCTTAGATTTGGATAGTTGACTTTAATTTCAAATAATTCATTAGCAGCCTATCTATTTAAAATTGTTTATTCTATTAATCACCAATTTTTTCCTGAGTTTGTAGCTGAAAACAAAATTTTGGCCAAAGAAGCCTGTAACTCTGTACACTATTGTAGATAGTTTAGCACTTGAAACTAAATTCTTACATGCTGTAAACAGATACTAATAAATTGCAAGAGATGTATTGCATAACATCATTCTAACAAAATCCTCCTTGTGAAACTGAAATGCAAATGTATTATGACTTTTCATCTTCCAAAAGTGCAAACATTTTACAGCTTGCACCAATCATATTTTCTCATGAAAAATACCCCCAAATGACAGAGAAAGTGCTAATGTGTCTAATTGCATTATAGACCCCTCCGGCAGACAGACATTTCTTTAAAAAGTAACTCATTAAAGCTCTCTGATTGCCAGATGTTGGGATTCACATCAATTGCCCTACTTGTGTACTGAATTAAGGCAGTATGAGCACTGAAGTAAGTCTTAAACTATTTTAGTAATTAAAGTATTATCCTAGAAAATCAGAAAATTGAGATCTGCAAATCTGAGTACATTTACTGTATATGAATTCTGACAGGCACAAACATTTTTGTCATCA
This sequence comes from Phaethon lepturus, assembly GCF_000687285.1. NCBI lineage: Eukaryota > Metazoa > Chordata > Aves > Phaethontiformes > Phaethontidae > Phaethon > Phaethon lepturus. The sequence goes on from NW_010563970.1 coordinate 62,477, forward strand.
CACATGTAAACTGATTCTTCATCTCTATTAAAAGAATTCTGGAATCTATAATGAAAAATCCAACAGAAAATGAAAAGATATTTAAAAAAAATAAAATCCTTTAGCATACCAGCATTAAATACTTGCAACAGCAATTGTATTATTGCGTGGAAACATTGTGATCATGGTGCACCTTATCAACTGCATCATCTTATGTGGAAATCACGTAAAAGCAACTTCATATACAATTTTGTAGGTACTCTACAAGATTTTTCCAAACTACAAAGCTAACAATTTTCATTTTTATTGGTGGAATTGTACATGGTCTATTGAAACAGGGTCAGCACGCTGCATAACATGAAAAGGAATAATACTACAGAGCTGACATACTACTTGCCTGAATTTCTTCACTCTGCTTGGTTCAAGTCTAACTACAGTTCCCTTTCATCTATGAGGTCTACAGTCTAGATGGAAGTGGCAGATAGAATTTGTAGCCACTAGTACTTTTGTTAAAAGTAAATAGTCAGCTTGGCAAGGACTCTTCTGGGCCCACATCTCAATTGTGAAGTAATAATGAGGGGGATTCAACCCAGTATCAGTGCAATGGGGATTCCTGAAGTAGAAATCTTCAGTCCAGCAGACTTCAATCCCTTTTCCCAACTGACTGCAGAAAGAATCTCTGTCCATTGGAGATAAGCATTTTGGAATTAATGGGCATTTAGAAATGCTTTCCTTTTGGCAGACTACCTGTCAGACCACTAGTGAAGAAGTTGTGCCCCAGTAAAGGGATTAGGGAAAAGCACAGATCACTTTTGAGAGAACCCATCAGCCTAGTTGCTGTAACTGGTCTGGATAGATTATACGCTCTACTTTAAGAAATGAAGAATATTCAGGTAATATCTTAAGGTTTAAATTTGTTTTTCTGAAAAATTTCATTTCAGAAGACAATTTTTCTCTCTGTATTGAAAATCCAAATTCTTTACCGTTCATTCAGAATATAACATAATTTTTGCATGTATTTGTATGAGAATTAAACAGGATTTTTTAAGCATTGAAATCAATCCTAGAAACATGGTTTTGATAAACAATTCATATTTACACATCTTCAAAATTATTAAAAACTAACTCAAAATAATAAGAAATTATATAATCACTGCATTCATTAATAATAATAAAGAATTGATGATGTAAAGTTAAAATAAAAGTGTATTTCAATATATCAGCTGTTTCTTTCCGTACTTCATCACAGCTGTTTATGTCATCAACATTCTAAGAAACTTCTATTTACAATTTAAATAAATTTATTTTCCAATTTAAGTAAAATAACTTAATTTTGAAGAGAATTTTAACCTTCCTTACTGCAAAAGCAAGTTCTCAAAACATCCTTGTGCTGGTGTTATCCTGTGTTGCAATGTTCTTTATTCACGAAAGTAAGTGCAACTGAAAAAATGCATTTGCTAGCGGGTCAGCTACTTTTCTGAACTTCATCAAAATAATTAGAAACAGTTCCCAAGAAATTCACAGTTACTCTCCAAAGTTAACATCTACTCACCATTCTTTATGCTCATTTCAACTTTCTGCTTTGAACCTCAGTGTATTTCACTTTAACATAAAAAACCTACAATCTCTTCAGAGAAAATACAATTCTAAAAAAATAATTTTTATGCCATTTAGGATGTTTTTAATTAGCTACCATACATATATGAAATCTATGCACGATGAGGTTCACTTCATTTGAAAATGGAATGTAAACACTTTTGCTCAAAGTAGTAAATTTTTAAAGTTTTTCTTTTTTATGTTTTTAATAGCAATATAACTCAATGGCAAAACTACATCCTAAAATATTTTTTTAATACATTTAACACTTTTAAAAAATATATTTTTATACATTTAATACATTTATGCTCCTTAATACACTTATGCTTATAAACTAGAAGGTTTATAAAGAACCTCATTTGAAAGGTTCTAAGCCTGTCCTGTACACTATTATGTTTTAAATGTCTTACAGAGGTAAATAATTTTGTTGTTATGAGAAAGATACTTTTCAGTTAACAACTTTGTAAATAAACCAATGTGATCAGGTATCTTCATATCCTTAATAAGCATGATATTTGAAAGCCTTTATTATCTTGACTATATTTATAAGACACAGAAGAGGATTAAAATGTTTGTTTCATGGGTGAAATAAAAAAAATTAAAAAAACACCTTATGTTATTTATTAAAGACTATGATCTTGGCTATTGACTATTGTTAAAAGCAGTTCCTTTTTTTTAATAAAAAATTTATAAAACTGTTTTCAAATAAAATAGTACAGCTGTTTTGTGTGCTTTTGCCAGCAGATCAAGCAAGCTTTGCAATCTAAAACCAAGTTTTGCCACCTAAAACTGCACAGGAAGTTGAAGTAATTTCTTTCAAGAGGCAGAGCTAGACTTTGAAATGACACCGTGCTTTACTCATCCAACCACACCTTTACATAATTCTGCACTTAAAATATATTATCTATTCACTCCTAAGAGAAAAGAAGAGGGCCCAAACACTATGTCTTCAAGAAAAACAGACAAGTGAAGTAAACATAAAAAAAAATGGCAAGTTGTGAAAGTCAGGGAGTTATATCTTTACCTTGTTCAAGTTCTATCATTTCAACTCTAGCAAAAAGATATATTTTCACCCATAAAGAACAATCAAAACTCCTAGCTCTCAGTCTGTCTAGTACCACAGTTATAATCTTGGGATAGTATCTTTTATTTCTTTTAAATATTTGTTCTTGCCTGTATTGCAAAAATCAGAAGGATACCTGCAAGAAAATTATTTAAGTAAAGGTTACAAGTGATACAGTGTCTCAAAGGTCTAATAATAAGATAAATGTATTTTACCAGGAGGTCATCATTCAGATTCCACCAAAAATCAGCAATGCTTTGACTTTTAAAAAATGTCATTCCAGTTCATATTAGACTGATGACTAATTTAGGAGCATGAAAGTCACTGTTTAAATCAGTCTGTCACTACATTCAACAACTCTAAAACTGAAGTTAAAGGATCAAATAGGCCTGCACCAAAATTTTTATTCCAAGGATGCCCTTCTTTTTTACACCATGGTTGATGTACATGAGGTTCATGTTGTAAGAAGTATACATGATACTTTCAATCATGTGTTTAAAATTAAAAATTCATCAGCTTCTAGATAGAAAAGTTCTTTTATAAACATATTAAGTTTGGCTGCTGCTCCTATCCTACTCAAGCACTAAGGCAGAAGTCCATGTCTCAGAAGATAATGGAACTGCAAAGAACTTGCCAATCACAGATCCCAAGCCTCAGCTATGGCACAAACTATGCTATATTTTCTCTTGCGTGAGTTTATAGAGGAAAAGTGATTAGTCTTCTCATCTCCCCATTTGTTCCAAATCTCTGTTTCTCAGATGGATAGAGACTGTGTTCTAATTTTTAACAAAAAATTAATTATGATTATATATTTATATCTATAACCATTTTCTCACTATGCACAAAACTGTACTTAAATTTTTCATTCTATGGCCCCAGCTTCATTCATACAAAGTTAGCATTGCCACAATCTCATCACAATGTCAAGTGAAAACTATGGAGATTACATTATGATGTCAAAATGCAATTTCAAGGAATTTTTATTACTATCTATGGTCACCACATTTACAATATCAAATTATGATGAAAAGTGTTTCAATGTTTCTTTGGAGATGAAATTATAATGTCAAGCTGATGACACAGTGAGGTCAGTACAAATCTTCATAGACCCAATTGCAATGTTCATGCAATGGGAAATGTATGGAGACTGTCATATAAAGATTACAGAAAAACAAAATGGACAAAGACTGCTGAACACTTCAGCACGCTTTAAAAACTATGAAGTTAAAATAGGCTTTGAAAAACATGTATCAGTTTGAAAAGAATTGTAAAAGTTCATAGGAAATGCTAGACTGACTTTTAAACATTTTACTTAATAGCCAAATTCTAAAAACTTTGTCTCCTGGCAATGCTTCCAATGTCAGTACCTTGAGGTAGTGCTAATGCAGCCCCCTAATCCCAAACCCTCATCTTGCTCTTGCTTCTTCTTTTTTAATTCCATTCTATGCAAAAAGACCACAACCATCTGCCTTCCTTCACAAGAGACAAGAAGGAATTTGGCCTTCTTTCTACATTCAGTTCCTACAAGGTCTTCCCAGATTCCTCATGATGCATATATGACATCTTCTAGTAAAAAAAAATCCTATTCTTTCTCACTTTTTTTCACATCTTTCCTCATACATACATCTACCTGATGCTCTGTACCAACCATTAAACCAAACTTCTTAAACATACCCTCTCAGAAATTGCCCTACTCTTTCTCCACCACAAGTTTTCTTTATCTTTTTATGGTGGTCCTGTTTTCTAGCTACATCCTCTTTGATTTTGTTCTTCACTTTTAACTACTGTTAAAATCTGCATTCTTGTCTTTATTTCTCTGTGTTTGATTCCTTGCCAGTTGATTTGGTCTCTCCATATTATCTACATTGTTAGCAGCTAAAGTTGAAAAAACCCCTATTGTTCTGACAATATTGCTTCTGTACAGTTCCTTTATTTAATTTATTCTCCAGAATTTCATGTTTATGCTAACTTCTTCCCATCTAACCAACAAATTAGTTGTTTATTTTCAGGCTTGGCAGTACTTTGGTTCTTTCTCTTTTTGCTCTCTCTGCATTATGCTTTTTTTGCTTCCCAGTATCATCACTGAACTATTCTTTTCCAGGTTCTGTGTTCATGATTCCCAGATATTTTGGCTGTTCTTAACTTTTCTCCAGTCCTTGTTTTACATAACTCCCAGTGAGTTCATAACAAAACTTCTCATTTGCCATTATTGCAATCTCAATGTCATGTTCCCTTCATTTTTTTCCTAAAACTTTTTGATCCTTTTCCTGATGACATTATGACCAGCAACTGCAAAATGCTCCTCTAATGCAAGTCTTGAAACCTGCTCTTCACTGAACTGTCTACTGATGCCAAGTTTTGTCACTTTTTGCAATCTTGATGGTTTTCTTTTCTGTTTGTACCACAAAAAAGTGCTGTGCATTCCACAGACCTCTCCTGAATTACTCTCTGATTTTGTATCATCTGTTCCAAATTTTCAAGTTTCAGTGTTTCCTGTACTCTTTCTTAGCACACAAATTTACCTCAAATGGCTTTATTAAGTCTGATTATTTCCTTCATCTCTCTTTTTACAGTTTGTTTATTACAAAGAGCATTCACTCCTCTGTATTCAGACCAGTTTTTAGTGCAAATTTCTTTCATGAACTCTTTCTTTGACAGTTACCCAACGGTAAAGTAATACTTAAAAAGAAATGTGAACATTTGCTTGGCCATAGATAGTGTTATATGTCTGAAAATGCTACCTTCATTTGGATGAACTTCAGTTTATAAGCTAGAGTTTGGGTTCTCTTTCTATGCTCATACAGATTGATGTTGAGGAAATAGTAACTGCAAGATTATGAAACTCTTTCAAATACCAAATAAACAAAATTATCAATTCAAAACTCTCACATATTTTTATTTTAACCTGTTGCTACCTCTAAATTCTTGGGATGTTTTTCCTTTATTTGAGTTATCACAGTGATATTTAAGTTTCATTAATGGAATAATATCCATATCACATAAAGGTAAAAACAAATGCATTATCTTCTTTATTTCTGTGTTTTTAAAATGCATTTTCAAGGGACAATCCATGATATTCTAAACAATTGAAGGACTATAAAATCCACTGAGAGCTAATCTGATTGACCCTGTGCCAATACAGTGGTATTCAGTGACAGACTATACTCTGGTGATGTCTGCAGGGCATATTCATCTTCTTTTTTTATATATATTTTAATCCTTTTTTTTTGAGTGTCCTCTTCTAAATTAAAAGATATTTAAAATCTTAACATTGTTGCAGTTTTCTAAACCAAGAGTGTACAAAGACTTAACATTTTTCCACTTGTTTAAAGCTGGTATTCATCAGAATAACGTGAATAACAATATTACCTTCACTGAAGCAGATTATTCTCACTTCTTCTTAAATAATAAATTATATTGATGCAATTTATCCAGAACAAGTGTCATAAATATTTTAATCTAATGCTAATACCAATCAACGGGAATGTTAAATGCAAATGCAAAAGAATATATTTATCATAAGTTCCTTATTTTAGAATCTCACTCTTTTATTTTTCCAGCACTAGAATTTGCATGACCTTTCTCTCATAAGGACAATGATAGAACAGGACTGTAGGTTCTCTTCCACCAAGTACACAATATCTATGCTCATTGGCATTAGGTCAGAAAAGTTTTCCCTTTTCTTTTATTTTTAATCTCTTTCTCAGCAGTATAAAAAATGAATAATTCTACTGAGTTACTGTAAGTGTTAAATTTACTGTTACCACTCTGGATTAGACATATTAAACTTGTAAATTCTGTACCATAAAAGTATTTTGAGTCTACTTTTGAATTCAACAGTTTTTGAAACGGTAATCCAACTTCCTTCTTTCCTGATGTAATATACAGTGAGAAGCAGAGAATGACTGAGGACACATGGAATTTTGCCTCCACTGTTTTAATATGATGCCATTTTACTTTTGTCCTTTTGCTGATGTAGCAAAATTACCACCTCTGTCTTCACCAAAGCAGCATGGAAACAGGTGTGAGGTTCTGTGCAGACATCTTTACACAAGAGCTCAGAACTGTGACAGAGGGAATAATGTATATATATTAAATGCATATAAGATACTCTCATAAACATGGAAGAAGGGACAATTTCTTTTTAAAACAACCTCTAAGAGAAAAAAATGCATTCTATACATTAGTGTCAAATGCAATGCTTAAAATCATTATGTTAATACATATTCTAATGTTGTTCCAGAATATTACTATGTACAGTTTACTATACATCAGATTAACATAGCACAGGTATTTGGGGCAATGGCTGAATTACATACCAGGAAAACCGTTGTCCAGGATGCTATACTACTGCTTAAAAATATGTTTTGTATGTATTGGTTTCCTTGTAAGCTCACCTTTGGAAAACAGGCTGGTTATCAATATTTGTTAACAAAAAGATGGTGTACATGGATTGACTACACAAAATTGTCTGAGGTGTCTTTGCTCAAAACTGATCACATTAAAGAGAAAGATGAGGATCGGCTGCATGAAAAAGTAACCAGGGCATTTTGAAGAGATGTTTGAGACGAAGAAGGACTCAGCCTGAAAGGAAGTATAAAATAAGCATGAAAATTTGTGACAGTGAGGAGAGATAATGGAGGGGACAGCAGCAGTCAAGACCCTGCCAGAAGTGGTCTCATGGCCCCACCATGGGTGTTGCCAGCAGCTACTATCAGATCACCCATGGCTAGCATAGGTGCACCCTGGGGACCCACACCCTGGGTGCATGAGGGTCTTTTCCTGAGGGCTGTCACTTCTGGAGGAAAGTGGGATGGCACAGGCCGGGGGCACGGGACTGAGGTCTCCCACAACAGGGTTATACAGGCAGGGGTCCCTCATGCTGAGATGAGGCGGGTCTGCACCCCCCAAGAACTCCGGGGGGGCACATATCTGTGTGTGTGTGTGTGCATGTGTACATGCACAATTAGAACTTCTTGGAATTAGTTATAGAAGTGTGTTTGGAAATTTATTTATTAACAGATATTTATTAACTTTTTCTAAGTGTCTAGTGATGTGGTTTATCGATTATTGTACGAATACTGACTCTGAATACATAGTTCACTGGTTGCTAGTTAATTATATGTTGTTAATAAATTAATAAATCACTTTGATTCTGATTTGGTTTAAACTATGCCGCTTTCCCCTGCAGCAGTTATATCTTATCTTTCATCTGAAAAATCATAAGTAATCAAGCTGCAGTTGTTTGGCAATTTCTAGACTGTTAAACACTCCTGCAGCCAAAAATAATAAAAAAAAGAGACAACAATATCTCTATTCTTCCTATTATTTTTCACTGATAGAAAACTGTGGGATATTTCGGCTAATTCAGAAAAAGGAAGCACCCAAAACACAGTAGTTCTGAATATTTATAAGGTTGGTAAAGTTCAGTGAATTCATATGAAGCATCAATAAATTTTATAATTATATTATGTATTTGTATTAATGCATACTGAAAAAGCTTTGCTTATCCAAACAGCAACATCAGCAGTACAAGCAATAGCTAATAACACACCTTGGGGCATAGACGGCTAAGAGTACAATATTCATTTTTAGACACTTTTAGGAAAACAGAAATTTTAGATAAATCAATACTGTTTTCTGTAAGAAGATACTAGGCAGTAAAATGTGCAGAAACCATGAAATATCCATAATCTGGAAAATTCTTAGCAACAAAATATTAAATATCAGCAATGATTATTTATGCAACACTGTTGCTGTGGAACCTATTCATACTTTCTTTTATCTGATCTCGCACCTGCTTCTAAGGGTTACTAAAGACCTAATGTCAGAAGTCTTTAATCCACTTTGCACCATTTGGAAACTTAGTGAAGTGGAAACTTGAAAAAAAGACTGAGAACTATAGATGAATATTTACAAAATATAGAATGAAAATGCAAATGAAAATTGCCATCCCTATACATAAGCTCATCCTGTGTTTCACTGGTACAATGATAAAAATGATTCGTGTTACTTTGGAAGACCATTTCTTTTCGTCCATTCACAGTTAACATACCAGTACTTTCCCGAAAAGTCTTGGATTTCCCTATGGTTTTAACAAGGCTTCAGTCACAATACATGTAGATATGATGGCAAATGTTATAAAATTCTTAACAAGGGTAGAGAGGCAGAAATTCAAAATATAATGTAGGTCAGATCTTTCCACTTGTTTGAGCTATGATTTGAAAAAGGGAATTAAATTCCCATATCTCACTGACTTTCATTGGGATTCAGGCACGAGAATTTTTTTTCTTTAAAAACCCTAGCTTTTATTGGAAATTCTCACAGTCACTTTGAGAACCATCTGCTTGTGTGTCAGGTGCACTTTAACTGGATTTGAAGGCAGTTACTCCTCCCCTCACTGGACTCAAGAGATACTCCTTTGTGAGCTGTAATGTGGGCTCTTCAATACATTTAGTTCTATGAATAATTAATGTGTCTCCTGCTCTCACCACTTGATTTCCAGTTATTTGCGTTGTATGCAATATGCTGAGCCAGTTTCATAGCTCCTAGACTCAAATGCAGGTTTCCAATCTCATTAAGTGTAATGGGATATGAAAAATAAGAGTCTAAATAAAAAAAGGAGCTGTAAACCTGTCTCATATTTCTTAAAAATGCTAAAAGTAAAACCTCCAGGAAAGAAAACACAGGTGTTGCTTACAGAAGAAGAACTAGATGATTCTATGCAGAAATTCAGTGATATTAGGCAGGTAGGGGTTTTTTTAGGGGTGTGGGTTTTTTTTGTTTTTTAGTTCTGTAATATATATCAAAAACATTTGAAATAACCTCTTTTGTTTGTTTTTCATTCATTTGCTAAACTTAGCTTGGATAGAGTTTGTGAAAGTGAACTTGTCATCCAAGCTAGTCACTGCACTTCATGGATGACTGAGTGAAAATAAGTTCTTCAAGAGGTAACCAAAAGTACTGCCACAAAGAATCCGTATGTACTTACATACTGGACACATAAGAAAGAGTCAGTTAGATGTCCTTCTAAGACAAAGTAGATCAAACTCATTGCTTCCATAAGATATAAGATGAATCTGAACAGATGAGATAATTTCCAGAAGTAGCTATATCAGAACAAATATAATAAAAAAAGAGAAGAAAACAGACTAGAAGGCAAACAGAATGGAAAACCTCCAGGCCATTCTGCAAGCAAGAAGAAGATTCCAGGCACTTTTTATTGTCAAGATACTGAATTAAAATTGTGAAAACTCTTAACAAATGTTGACAGATTATATAATTTTTCATTTACTGATTTTAGAAATATTTCTTCAGTTTTATGGAACCAGCTACCTGTGGAAAGTCCTTTTCTGTAAGTGATGTGATGAAAAGTACTAATTTAATTTATTGATTACTTTTTAACCGATGAACTTGAGTTAATTAAAAATTATTCATACAAAAAAAAGAAGAAATATCTGATTCTGTTCCTAAATCAATGTAAATCTGGAGTCATTGCTCTGGTTTCACTGAGTATTAGTTTAAATTTTAATTTTTGTCTTACTTTTCTGTACCTTTTTCATCAGACTTCAAATTACTGCAATAACTAATTACCATACTATTAATGTATTGATTTTCTGCTAAAACAATAAAATTTACTTACTATATGTAGAATTAATCATAACAGAATTAGCAAATTATATCAGAAGAAAAAAAATTAATGACATCTTTATGATTTGCAACAGCAGTAATTTTTAACTCATTAGCATGGTATTCTTTTAGTTTTTACTTCTTTAGGGGGGGAAATTCAGGACTCATTCCTTTTTGATTCTTAAGCATCATTCACTTTGCTTTCTCCAAAAGTTGAGCAGTAAAAAAGCCTTGAGCAGGGACTGAAATCTTTTCCTTTCAGCTTGGCATTATTGCTGTTCACTCATTTAAATTTCCAGGTTCATAACTCAGAGATGTATGGGGAGTTCGTAGTTTTGCAGGTGCGTGGAAGTGATATGTCCACCTCAAGAGCTAAAAGAAGGATGGAGAAAACAGTGGGTGTATGATAACTTCTCCTCCCTAAAATGAGACCTGACATCTTTGATCCTCCGTTCTTTGTGGCATCGCCATCGGTTTAGGCAAGACAAAGCAGCATTAATCCTAAGAGTGTTCGTAAGAGGTTGAACCCAAGACCCACCCAGCTCATCCTCCCATTTCCAGCCATGACCGAGGGCAGCTGGTCACCACAGTAAGCGCAGAGTAATGTTCTCTCAGCACACTCTCACAAGCTCTAGTGAAGTGCAACATAGAAAATCTCATCATGCTGGCTACCTATGGGATAGTTATAGATATATAAAGTAACCAAACACTGGAACAACATCCATACCAGAAATATTTGGAAGTATTCAGCTGCTTGATAATAGTCCACCTCTATGTGGTGTTGTGATTGCATACAAAAACACAAATGGCTTCCACATAAAAATACGACTCAACTTAGTTACTCTGAAATATCAGAAAAGCACTTCATATACTTATGAGTGGATTAAAATTCATTTAACCCTAAGTGTAAACTTGTATACAAGTACCCTATATATATTTTTTTAAAAAATTGTTATATGCTTCCCAGTCTACTTTCAGTTCTGTGAATATATGTATCAATAATAAATGTATGTGTAAATAAAACTGCTTGAGACAAATGATACTTAGCTTTTTTTTTGCTTGCTTGTAAATGTAAGATGAAATCCAGGCTTTTCAAGGCCAAAGAAGGTTTTAGAGATCAAGATAAAATACTCTCGAGTTTCATTATATAGCATAATATAATCTTAACACAACACCATAGATGTCAGCTGAACTACTTGTGAGAGCAGAGGCAGCAGGATTAATTTCATATTTTGTTTAAAATGTTCTGTAAAAGTAATGAGGATTTATGTTTGGAATTTCCTTGTTAAAACATGAAGTTCAGACTGATTCTGTGCCATATCTGGATAAAAATAAACAAGAGTGTTACTGGAAACAGTGGCATCTCACTGTCTTTACACCAGAATGGATACTGACACCTTTTATGCTGCACTGGTTTGTAACGGCTGTTAAGTTACAAGGCTTTGGTGGCAGGAGGCTGCAGGGGTGGCAGGAGCAGGAGGAGGCCATGGACTGCCCCGTGCTGGCCACAGACAATTCCCAACACTTCTGGCACTGGTATGAGCACCCCAGAGAGCGCCAGAACTTTGGGCAGTTGGAGGAGCCCATGGCCGCCTCAGCAGATGTATTTAGGGGTAGGGTGGGCTGGGGATGAGTGATGCATACATGCACACCCGAGGGACTGGACTGCAGGCCATCCATGCCAGGGCAGGGACACCTTGAGGGACTGCGGCCACAGGTGACGCACACTGGGGCAGGGACACCCTGAAGGACTGAAGCCACGGGCCACCCACGCTGGGGCAGGGACATCTCTGCAGCTGCCTCAACCGCCTCATGTCCTCACCAGAGGAGATTTCATCAACTGTGGGTAACCCTTGGTGAATATAAGAGGTATTAACACTGGAGAAAAGGAGAACATATGAGTTTGACTCATTGTTTGTATTCGTGTTTTCCCCAATACCCAAGGCAGTGATCAAAAGTTTGCTTTTATTGGCAATAAATTACATACAACTCTCTGAGTTACAAACATTTTGCCTGCGACAAGGTTGTTGCTGGTTTACAAGGCCTACCGCAGTCGTTTCCGGTATGGTCTCTCCAGTGCTGATGTGTAAATAACGACTTGGCTTTTTGAGACATACATTTACTTGAAAAGGGCCCTCGAGGTGCAAGTTGTTTCTGTTAATGAACAACTGAAGAAATAGAACATTCTAAGATTTCTTATCTTTGAACGATTTTATTTCCGCTCTTGCTGGTATTTTCCTCTCTAACCTCTTTAAGAAATTAATATCAGCCTATATGTATAACTTAAACTTAAATTACAAATATTTAATCTTTTTTTGCTGGCACATACAATTATGCATATCCCTTTAGGAATACAGAGAAGCTTCAAGCATTGCCACATTGAAAACACTACTTAATTTTTCCTTTTTTTTTAAGCCTAGATAATTTCTGTAACATCAATGGATACCTTTTTTGGTTCTGTATTAGGAGGCAATATGTTTCAATGTTTTATGAAATTGTTCACTTTAAAAGCAAAACCAAATTATTTCCTGTAATTGTTTTCTATAACATAATAAGTTATATATACTCAGTCATTAATCAGAAAAATAGTCTACATAAAAAGCAGGAGTAAATTGTGGAACAAAAATTCAGGGCAAAACAAATAGGACGAGCTTCATTATCTTCATGATAAAGCATAGAGATTTTAAGAAAATGTCATTTAATTAAATCTTTAGGTCTTGTAATGCCATTATACATATGTACTCTGACGAGAAAGAAGAGGCAAAAATTTCTCAGAAAGTCTGCTGTCAGGAGGACAATAGCCAGGAGTTCTTCCAGCTGATCATCCCTGAAACCTTCCTAACACTGAAGTAGAGACAACAGTGTAACATCTAGGAAGGGATATGATTGAGAAATATCTTCTTGATTGTTTACTGCAGAGTTCTGCTTAGCTGAGACAACAACTCCTCTAGCAACAAAAATGAATACCAGTCGTGTGATAGGAGAGTGACATTATTGTCTAGAGATATCAGTAGTTGTTATTAAGCATAAGACTTGAGTTATGCACTTGACTGAGCTCAGGCAGAGCCCAAAACATATATGCTTAATATAGGTTTAAATAGCTGACCACGTCTTGTTAACATATGTGGAATGACCTCTGTTGCTTGCTCGTAATTGGGTCTCCTGGAAGGGAAAAAGGACCTGGTGACTCAACTGTAACAGTTTTCATTCCTTCAGTATCTCTTTAAACAGCCCAGCAAGTTCCCCACAAGGCCCCTGCCATTCCACACAGCTGCAAGAAATAAATGGGAGTAATTGATAACAACTCCTATCTGGTTTTGATGAAAGATTTTTTTTTTCTATTTAGTCTCTGAGAGGTGTATTATAATGTGGGCATAGTTCCCCAGTTTAGAGTGTTGGATCTTCTGCTGGCAGTGGATTCATGGAAGCTTCCCACTGGGAAACAATGACTCAGGTAACACGTTGCTTCTGTTCTTGTGGGAATCCATTCTGTCACCAGTGTATGCCTGGCAGACTTTAAAACTAAAAGGGTTTTAGGACAACTCAGAATGCAGGATATAGAATAGCATTACAAACTGAAACATTGAAACCTATTAAACTTGTATTTCAAATTCCTAAAAATTCAGATTTTCTATTTTCAGTCAACTCTACCAAGCATTTCACGTTTATATTACATATATCCGTAGAGGCTTTTTAGCATTACAACACTGGAAATCTGATGCTTTTTCAATTTTATGTTATTATTTTAATGATTTTTTTTAAAGAAGCTAGTACAAAATGTATTTAAAGCAACAAACTTTCACTATTTTTTTATTTGAAAATAACATTATTAAAATTTAAATACAGTTACAAATGGGATGGCTATCTCTAAGGCATAAAATTAGGTTTGTAATTATTTCCACAGCTGGTGAGTTTCTACTACTTTTTACTCCAAGCTGTGTTTTACATAGTTTTTGTCCCATTATAAAGCATTAAGAATAGTTTGTATATGTGAATTGACCAAATGTTTCTTCTAATTTTGATTAGCAGTAAGAAGCAACTTGTACCAATATATTTAAATAGGCCAGGAAGGGAGAAGAAGAGGTTAGAGATTACCAGCTTAAAAAAAAAAAAAAAAGAAATAATAATAAAAAAGCTTTATCCCTTCTCCCCCATTTTTAAATTCTGAAGTTGTGCATTCGAATATGTTTATAAATTGTTCTAATTTTTTTCCCGATTTCAATTCATTTTAAGGGATCATGGTAAAGATCTCCTCTTTCTCATGTTGTTTATCTAACCTTACAGGGATAACGTTGGAGAGTGAATTCTCAGAAAAATTTACATCATTTAGTCTCCATCATCTATAACAGAGTTTTACAGGTAACATCATCTCTGGTTTGTTCAACCTCATACCCAGCAGCTTCATTTTCTTACTTTCTTTTAGAGTATTTGGTAAATTTTAAAACTATTTGCTCCGTGTATGCAGAGATGCATTGGTTTTGGTGTTTGGGTTTTTTTTAAATCCTCCCTAAGGATTAGTTCTTAATTATTTTCTTCACTTATCTTTAAAAATGCCTTTGTTCTTCCTGTGTGTTTGTGTCTCTTTGCTTGTGACATTCCTTCTAACTGTAAGTTTCCCTTAATTGGCAGGTTTGCATTTGAGTTTCCTACGTGGAATGACCCCTTGTTCCTCGTTCTGCAGCGTCAGGAAACAGAAATGTCATTGCTGATTAGGGGCCTGAACCCTCTGCTCCTCCTTCTCATACAGTAGGCAATCTTGTTCTGCACACACTCTAGCTGCAGGGTCAGCCTTAGGGGAACTCTAAACAAGTGTCCACATGGGATACCAAAGTGGAAGGGGCACTGATAGGGGCAAGTATTCTTTCAGCTCATTTGTCTACCGCAGAAAGTCACTTCTGTCCCTTTAAATGTAAAATGTCCACTGGCATTGCCCAAGTGTCTACATTTTAACCACATGGAAGCATTTTTGTGCCTCTGGCTTACTACACATGTGCATCAGTAATGTTAATCACATCTCTGCCTAACGATATGACACTGAGATGTACTTCTAATGGTTGTCTTTCCTCTGAACTGAGACACAAAAGCTTTCATTTTTGGTTCTGAAACCTTCTGTTAAACCAACTCTGACCTCATCCCAGGGCACAGTTACCTAGTTTTGCTTGGGGCATCTGAAGCTCTAAAGATGGCCCTGTGTAGCTGTGGTTGAAAATCTCTCTGCTCGGTTTTCAGGGTGCATCCTTGTCTTACAACTGAGTGAAAAGCCCTGCTTTTTCCACTTTTGCTCCTCACCTAGGGAAGTGGAACAACCCAGGAGAGGGAGGAAGACAAGCTACACAGAGAAGAACAAAAGGCAGTGCCTTCAAGTGGCAAGGGGCATGAATAAAACCAAAACTTCTCCCTAAACCAAAGCATACAGCAAAACAGACAGAAACTAAAAAGAGGGGAGAGGGAATAACACTTTACTTCCTACCATATTCATAGCCTGAAGGACAATGTACAAAGATGAGGGAAAGGAAATGAAACATAAAGGACTAAATATGGATCTCTCCCAACAAATGAGAAAACTGATGTTGCTTAGAGTATTTAAGGGATAAAGGAATAGCTTTACTCCCTAGCGCAGGCCACAACAGCAGTTGTATAGACACAAGCATAACTTGTTACCTACAGCAACTCCGTATCCAAAACTATTCATCTGTCACATAAGCTCATAAGCTGTAGCATATGAATCTAATTTTCATTTTAATTATTTAAAAAGCATCAAAAATAAAACATTTTTACACGTATTAGAAAAATCACTAACCCATTTTTTTAAAAGGTGATTGTGCCTATTTTTTCATAGACAGGTATACAGGTCTATTATTACACAAGGTTATTGATAGTATATGTTTGTAATCAATATATTAAATATCTACATTTTTATGAATTTATAGATAGAGGTAAGAGAAAAATTGAAAGATCATTTGTTGTTGACTTTTTCTAAAAATACTATATATAATTTAGAGGTGCCAGTGAGCCATGTTTGTACAAATTCTTTCAGTAAGAGTAAATAAAACCTTTTACCAGTTTCATAAAACTGTCTTTAGAAGAGATGTAAAATTCAGTCCTTCTTGACTAGCTTGTCATTAAAAGTCCCACAGCACGTTTCACAAAAGAAGGGCTATTAACTATAATATTCTGGCGAAAATCCAAATCACTTTGTGGCTACCAAATCCCCTGTTGGAAAAATTATTCTGCACTTTTCTCAAAACCTTACTGCATAGTGCATCTGGTTGTATCTATCATTTTGATAAGGCTCATATGAACTTTTAATATTGCAAAATTATTTTAGATCAATAAAGTGATCTTTTGAAATAAAAGTTAAGATAATACCAAATCTATAAATACACAACAGAATTAAAAAAAAAAAAAAGAAAAAAAGACCAGGTATGCTTTATGACTGCATGGAAATGCCTTCATGGGGAGAAAGACTAGGCTCCGAAATGATCCCTAATCTGGTAAAGAAAGACTAAGGACAAATGTTTAGAGGCTGAACAGGGACAAACTCAAATTCAACAAAAACATGAATAGTTATCAGTGAGGATGAGGGAAATAGCTCTATCTCTTGCTATATTTAGGTGAAAAAAGGACACTTTGCTGGAAAATATACTTCAGTCAAACTCAAGTTATTGAGTTCAATGCAGCAATAAAGAGCTAAAAATCTGTTACACACTTTACACAGGGGATCAGACTAGAGATCTCATGATCTCTTTTTTTGGCCCTAAATTGTACAGAAAAATTATATCAAATTCAGTTAATGTCCCTGAAAATTCCATTTCACATTTTGCTACTTCACATCTCACCAGCCTTGAGACTGGTGAGGGCAAGTAGCTAAACCTTCTCAAGAAATCCCTGACTCAGGGAGATCCCACCATATGTGATTTTAAAATAACAGGAAGCATAAAGCAATACCAGATGTAAAATTTCCAAGAGGAGTGTGAAAAGACAGTGTTAGTGCAAGCATGAAACCTGAAAAAAAGACATAGTCTTGGAGGAAGGAGGAGGAAAGATGTGGAAGAGGAAGGAGAGAGACCTCTAAGGATTAGTTTGGATAAATCTGAGATTAGTATCCAAATTTCTTGGTACTTCTCCAAGCTAAACTTCTAACTCTTTAGAGCTTCATCCACCCATCATAATTCTAGCTGCTCTCGAAAACTCAAGCTGCCAAGCTCATGGTTGTTAAGGGGCAGAAGAATAAGCTATTAAAAAAAAAAAAAGTTTTAAAATAGTAATTTATGCTAATTATGTTTGTGAAATAATTTGTCCTGCATGTCCTAACATGGAATGTCTCCATAGTCTCCATCTGTTTATCATCTAAGATGTGTTAGCAAGATGTGACTGCTCATCAAGCAGCTATCCCACAGCATGTTACAGTCACTGTAATAACATGTACAATAGAAATAAACTACTTGATCCCTCATTAGAAAATAAATTATACTGCCCTCATACATTTACTTTACTTGTAAAACATTATAATAGAGATCATGAAAACATTTACCCACACGAAAATCACATAGTTAACTATGATCCAATACATACATTGCTACCTAAGGCTCCTTGGAATAATTCCTTCAGCCTGTAGATAGAAGGTTTATAAATCCATCTCTGGCATATTTCCAGTAGTGTTATTAAGCTCTTGGAATCTCCCCTTTTCTGTGGTTCCTTTATGTGTTTCTTGTTATTCCAGTATCTCCAGGTTCCTCAATTTTCACCCTATAAACGGATACTGGCACAATGCTGACCAACTATTATATAATGGAATTTATCATGTATTAAGTTACCATTCTTTTGGAGTTTATTTTAACCTCTCTGCTTTAACTTAAGTTTTATTTCATAATACTATGGTGGACAATGTTTCTGGCAATTTATATTTTCTTTCAGATCTCTTTTTTTTCCAACAGCTGAGCACACGACCTTTAAAAAAGCACTGCCACCATAATTCTGGATCTTAAAATTATGACCATTTTGTAATCTCAGGAATGAAACCTTTCTTCAAGCATTTGTAGGAAAAAAACTCAAACAGTCTATCAAGATTATGGTGCTCCACTGTCCTGTGGGACGACACAATTTATTTCTTGAGTTATGTGAGACAAATATGTATTAATTCAGAAGTGGCAGTGATAGGCTCCAAATAATCTCATGCAGCAGCATATTCATTTTGTTAAATGATGTCTATTATTATTCATACTTAACCAAGAGCTAATAGTCAAACACTTAAAGTTAAAAAAAATTCCAAAGTAAAGTCTGGTGTTTAGGATCCAAGACCTGCCACAGTCACAGATGACTTCATATTAAGAACTTCTCTCTCCTTCCTTCCCCACTGCATTTTGAAACTGTGTTTGCCACAGGGAAAAAAACCCAAACTCTAAAATCTTGAATATTTATTGGATGAATGCATCTTACTGTAAATAATGTAAGTCACGTTGCCATGAATATAAATAAAGACTGACCAAGGGTGGGTCTCAAGAGTTTGCTCATTGACTTCAAGGTGTTATTTTCTACTCTAGCTCTTCATATCTAAAAATAGACTCCTTAATGTATATCAGTCATCCAGTCAGCAGCCCAAAATATTGCAAAATTAGGAAGAGAGGTGTAAATGTTGTCCACTGATTTTAATGAGGTGTTAACTTTAAAGTGTTAACTTTGAAGCTTAATTACACCTACATTAAATACAAATGCAACTAACCACTTCATTGTCAGATGATGAATATATTCAGGTAAATCTGTCTAACATGTCTCAATTTTCTGACAGGAATCAGCTATCCATTAATTTTAATGGAGACTGCATGGAACTATGAAAAACTGATGCCATAACATATATGTGAAGGACAGCAAATGAACCTTCTGTTCTATTTCAAAAGACTGATCTAAATAGATATACAATAAAAATACATTTCTATAGAATTAAGTAAAAAATTTTTTTTTCATTCTACCTTTAAATAGTTTTTTATAGTAATATATGATTTAAATGATCTGCCTACAATTAAAAACAGCCATAAGGGTTAGAATGTATTTTTCAGAAAATCTAAAAAAAATGCTTTTCTAATAAAATCAATTTGTGCCATTCTTAAGAAGAAAAATGAAAAATTTAACACTCACTTCTGCAAATCTTTTTCATATGGGTTTTATCCATAGTTTTTCAATTTCAATAAGATTTAGATAAGACCTGGGAAATCATAACTCATTTCCCAAGTAGTTCATTTAAATCACGCATTCAGCATTAAGTAGGAGCAGTGCTGTTAAGGGAAGTCAGTAAATTGCAAAGAGAAAAAGAATGAGTGATCCCATAACCTGGAGTAAAATATAATCAAGAAGTGACACTAATAATAGAAATTTGTTTTCTCACAAAGTTTAAATTACTTTTACTACTTGTTTATCAGATATCTTACATGAAACTCTTTATTCACAAGAACTTGCAAGTATTTCCTAGCATTAAACCTTATAAACAAGTATTCTATCCATTACTGAAATTATTTCAGTACTTGCGTGGAAGAATGGTAATACTTTAACTGCTTACAGGAATATTACATGCAGTTTGACGTTTCATTCAATTAAAACTGAAAGAGTGGTATACCTGCTGTGGTACAGACATAATCATGGCCACAGATGCTTTAAGATATATCTGCTCTGGCATGAGCTTATCTTACGGACTCGTCCACAGGTCAGAGTCCCTTTGACTCGGGTTCACACTGGAGTTCCAGCTTGTCCAGTACAACAGCACGGGAAAAGCAGCAATGCCCTGGTCATCTGCTAGCCCAGGTGTAAGGCCATTGCTGTTATCAAAATGTTCCCAGGCACAGCAGAGTAAGGTGATAAGCCGTACGGCAGTGCAGCAGCAGCGAAAGCAAAAAGCAGCCGTTAACAAGCACTGGACTCTAATACACAGTAAGGAAAACAAATGCACGGCAAGCACAGGAGCCTGGCAATTAATAGCCAAACAGCAATAACAGCTATAAATTCTATCTAGCATGCTCCAGTCAAATCTGTTCTTATCTCAAACCCTTCGTGCCCCACGTTGGGCGCCAAAAAGGACTGCTGTGTTTTAACACCAGCCAGTAACTAAGCCCCACGCAGCCACTCGCTCACTCCCCCAAGGTGGGACAAGGGAGAGAATCAGAAGGGTACAAGTGAGAACACTCATGGTTTGAGATAAAAACAGTTTAATAGGTAAAGCAAAAGCTGGGCACAAAAGTAGAGCAAAACAGGGAATTCATTCACTACTTCCCATCAGCAAAGAGGTGTCCAGCTATCTCCAGGGAAGCAGGGCTCCATCATGCCTAATGGTTACTTGGGAACACAAACACCATAACCCCCTCCACCATAATGCCATAACCTCCACCCCTTCTTTCTTTTTCGTTCCAATTTTATATACTGAGCATGACATCATATGGTAGGGAATATCCCTTTGGCCGGCCTGGGTCAGCTGCCCCGGCTGTGTCCCCTCCCAGCTTCCTGTGCACCCCCAGCCTTCTCACTGGCAGGCCAGTGTGAGAAGCTGGACAGTCCTTGCCTGCTTAACAACAACCCAAATCATCAGTACGTTATCAACATTTTTTTCATCCCAAATCCAAAACATATCCTCACACTAACTTCTCTGAAGAAAATTAACTCTATCCCGGCTGAAACCAGGACAAGAGGATAAGTAGATGAAAGATAATTTACCAAAATTTAAAACAGAGTTGGATAGGAGTACCAGGACTAATACAATGGGACTTTATTAGTGGGAAATAAAACGTCAAATACATGTATTAATTCCTTTAGTGATTTGAGAAACTAATAGCAAGAACAGTTACTATACATAGCCTGTAGATTTCTGTATTCAATTCTGATATTTATTGAATATTTTCACCTGTAAAATTGATTTAGAAATACTGGTAACTTACTGGATGCATGGCAAAATGAAAATTTTCTGAATGTTGTATTCAACTACTGTTGTTTGATATTCTCTAGATAACAGTATTATATTGTCAAAAGTGGCTGAGACCTTTAACTGTAGCTACTGGTCTGGAGATTGATATTGAATTTTATGAGGTGAGGGTAAGATGTAGACAGAAAGATAATGGAATGATTATATATGTATATACCTGCATATCCATTATGTATATATCTGCATATTCATGTATAGCACATTGCAGATATTAATAAGATGATGCAGGTGTATCTATGCAACCCAACATTAGAGGAATTAAAGACTGTAAGACTGTAAAAACTAAAAAACACTGATATTTGTGAGAAAAAGATGTGAGGCAGGACCATATATAGATTCCTTGTATAATAGCAAAGAAAAATATGTTTGTTTAAAGAATTTCAGGTATTAATAAAATGTATTTTTTATGCATTCCAGGCCACAGAATAGTATCTCTGGTCTCCATAGTCCTTAAAATATCCTGTAGTTAACAAACGTATGGGTCAGCATAAACCCTTCATGCAGCCTTTCTCCATCCATAGTTCATTGACAAAGAATAGTATCTTACATACATCCTGAAGTCTTCTACATAAATATCTATTCATTACTTTAATTCCAGTAGCAGTACTGAAGTCTAGTCAAAGGAAAAGAAAAACCACAGACAAATACGAAGGAGAGTACTGAAGATGATGTATGATTAACACCCTTGGGTAAATCGTAAATACACACTAACACCAAATGCCTCACACATACTCACTAACAAATCTGATAACATAAAAAAGCAGGATTCTGAAGAGGTACAGAAGGTAAGGATTGTTGGTTTGTTGGATCAAGCCAAGGAACACACTTCTTTCACAAAGACAACATGGAAGAAATTAGGTAGCTCATTGTGCTTACATCAGCAAGTAATTTGTTATTTGTGTGGATGATGAAACAAAACATAAACATGAGAACAAAGGTAGTAAAGGGACTGAATCATACATGAAGAGGAAACCATCTCGGGGAGGAGGAGTCACTAGAGATAGTTTCTCCTGACTGTATCATAAATTCTAGCCCATCAGAATTTAGGTTTTTGCTAATGCTGTTGAGATTTTCTGCTATGCATCTGCTCCGTATGACTTTGAATGGAACAGATACTAAACTGTCTTCCTCTTGGTAAAGCTGGATGTCCCAATATATTGCAAAGCTGTAATATTATTTATTTTCCTATGGAAGATTTTTGGTTGGGGATCAATAAAAAAATAAGAGGTCTCATGTCTTCAGGGGCATAAACAGTGGCAAATTTACGGATGAGTACAGTAGTGCAGGAGGGTGAAGGATTCACAGCTTCAGTTGTGGTTCTGGTTTCCACTGTCCCTTTTTGAAGCTATTCATATGATTTCCAGAGCTTTATGGGCATCACTCTTTTGCTACAAAAGCATATGTATCCAAAAACCCTACTTATTTCTGTTAATTGTAGATCCTGCTATGCTTTGCTAAAAGGCTTAAGAGTCACTTTACTACACATAATTGAAACACCCTTGTTCTATGATCCTCTGCATCATTCATGTAGCTGATCTTACTGAAACGATATGAGAGAGAGTTCTGGTTTGAGATTCTATTGCATTAATATCATATATACTTAACTAGTTGAAAGCAATGCAGAAGAAAAATAATTCTGACTAATAAGTTTCGTATAAACTGAATTTTTTTGTGCAATTTACAAACTAATGAAGACTACACCCAGCATTCCCTGAAGTTATTCCTGCTTGAAAATTATTACTTTCGTAAGTAAACCATAACCCCCCCCCCCACCAACAACCCCAACTTCCCAAAACAACAAAACTGCCCTCTTATGTAATCAATCAGTCAATCACTCAAAAATAATATTCAGTCTTAAATTTTTCTGTTGTTCTTACAGCATTGAATCACCTTCTGAAATAATATTATCTGATCTCTTCGAAGCAAACAGTGAAGCAAGAAACATATGATCTGTGTTTTTCTTTCTTCCACTACAAGTTTACCTATGCCTTTTCTGTCTACTCCACCCCTCTTTTAACTTTTTTTCTGAACCTAATGTTTTATTGATTTTATTTGTGAGCAAATATTTCATCATGGCTGAGTACAAGCCTTAAATGCTAACATGAAGTTTGATCTGCCAGAAACTTTACATGTAAATTTGGGAGAATTACTTAGATAAACATATGAAGACATTAAAGTCTGACTATATACCTTTCAAAATCTGAATTTTAAGTTCTTTGTGCCTCAACTTCCTAACTCTAAAATGGTTCCTGCAGAAGGTGAGATAGGGAGGAACTTGGTACTTCTGTATAGGGATCCAGGCCTTTCACAAAGAAATAGATTCTGAAGCGTGGCATCTACAGTAACCTGGGCTTGTTGGGAGCTAAGAGAGGCTATCTCAGGGCCTGGCTGAAAACAGTTCTGCTACAAATCAGCAGGTCATATGATGTCATTCTTTGCCTGACTCCGAGTAACACAGAGATCATCTATGCAGAGATATTGTTCTTCAGATATCAGTTCTCTATATGTAGTTGCCCATGAGTACTGGGTTCTGTCTGTCATCTTTTCGTGGGTGATACAATATCTTGGTTTAGAGTTCCATATTAAAAACCCCAATTGATGGAGCTAGCTGGTCACTCAGATCTGACTGGCAATTCTGACTTGAACAAACATAAAGCATTTCTCCAAGTTCAAATGGAACTGAAAAATTTAAGTTAAGAAAATACTGTGGTTCAGTTATATTGTCTTCCTAACTTTGGTACTTGCTGCTGATTCATAGCTCTGCCTTGCCATACCTTCAGACATGTAAAATTTCCTCTGTAATCTTGACTGATAGGCTCAATTACAATGGTAAGATAACTCTATTATTAAGAAGAACTCTAATATAATAGATCAAACTATAAATAACCTTAAAGGACATTTCCACACAGAGCTGTACTTAACATATGCTTTATTAAGTAGAGTTTATAAATTATACATTCCCTCTCATTCTCAACATCTCAATTTCACCTTATGAGGCTCATTTCAAACAATAGTATAATGTCAACCTAATCAAAAAAGTATCATGAAATATATAAAATGATATATTTCATAGATATAAGATCAAATTCCCTTTAGAAGTTTAAATTTTAAATATGTCCCAAATTTTGAGTTATTCAACAGAAAACTGCACAGCAAACCATACTATTGTTTACTCAGGTTATTTATCTGTGCAATTAAAAATATGATAAGCATCTAGTACTTTTTTTGGAAGAGATAGGGTTCTCCGTAGGAAAGCATGCTGTCTATTGTGAATAAAGATGGTGTGTAAAAGAAGACTCAAATTCCAAACTTTGCCCTTTAGAGTTAAATCAAGTGAGGTTTATTTTCTGAATCTCTGGAGTTGAATTATCTCTTTTGGCTTTTGGCTCATATTTCCCAGATCAGACTTTAGTTATCTAAGTTTATGTTCTGTCCCTTTATCAGAGTATTAAAGCGTCTTATACATCTGCTAAAGAGAA
Source organism: Phaethon lepturus (assembly GCF_000687285.1). Lineage (NCBI taxonomy): Eukaryota > Metazoa > Chordata > Aves > Phaethontiformes > Phaethontidae > Phaethon > Phaethon lepturus. The sequence continues at coordinate 87,186 of NW_010563970.1, forward strand.
GACAAAAAGTTCTTTGTTTTTCTCTTTCCATCACTACTGACAGCAGGAA
>NW_010563970.1:87265-106220 GCF_000687285.1 Phaethon lepturus
ATTTTTTGGCTTTGGTACTGCTAGGTGAGAGAAGTAGGTTTCACTGTTTTGTTCTGAAGGTACTGAAATTTATGGTCACTTTGATTTACTCCAGATGTGGTTCCACGGTTGTGGGCATCTGCCAAAAACTTTAGCAGCTGTACAAATGCTTATGACCATGCAGGGAGAAGCAGTCTCTCAGGAAATTTCAGTTCAATCTCACAGAGAATGGAAGCTTTGAATTTAACACCATATTCATTGTAAAGCAACTTAGCACTGTGATTTCAGGCACCGTTAGTTCAAATACTTTTTAAAAATTTTTCTTTTTGATGAACTTTTGGATGACTAGCCTTCCATAAGATCATTATTCATGATAGTAGAATTTTCATTGAATCAACATTATTCATGGTATATATTATGGCCAAAAATCTTAAAAATTCAGATACTATACCTGTCTAATCTATCACACAGAATCACAGAATCACAGAATCACTAAGGTTGGAAAGGACCTTCAAGATCATCAAGTCCAACCATTAACCCAGCACCATTGTGTCCCCTAAACGATGTCCTGAAGCACCACATCTACATGTTTTTTGAACACTTCCAGAGATGGTGACTCCACCACCTCCCTGGGGAGCCTGTTCCAATGCTTGACCACCCTCTCGGTGAAGAAATTTTTCCTAATATCCAATCTAAACCTCCCCTGGCGCAACTTGAGGCCATCTAGGCATAAATTGAAGTGCTGTTTCTCTTTTAGTCTTATTTTTGCAGATGAAGACTGAGCATCTCAATTTAGCTAGCAAAATCAGAAGAACATACATTGATGTTAATAACTGATGTTATTAATATCTTTAAAAAATTTTATCATTTATGTTGTAATTAAAAACAATAAACCTGAAAATCAATAATATTTTATGAAGATAAAGACAAGCATAAGCATATAATGCTCTTCTCATCTTTTAGACTATGCGTGTCTGGGAATATTAACAGGGGATACTTGTCTGTTGCCTGGGAGAAAAAAGCACCAGGCTCAAGGTCATTTTTCTCCACTCTGGTTGAGATTCCTTGGCTGGGTTTCTCACCTGCATTTCTGGCATGTACTTGGCATTTTGCCTTCAGTTGCAGTCATGGAGTTCTTATTTGCACACTTTCTGCTTGGGCTTGAGGAAGAGAAAGGCTATGGTCACACAAACAACCACCTATTCACACCAAAGAGCCTTCTTGATCAGCAGTCCTACAAGTCCTGTATAAAGATTGCAGGTCTATTCACACGTTAACATCTACTGCCAATTCATACATACCAACCTAGACATAAGTGTATCATGGAAATCTTACCAATATTTCTAGAAATAGTTCTTTGTCAACAAACTATTTCAGGTACTCATAACAGGTTATCTAGTTTGTGGGTTAATCAGGTTAAGTCAAGTCCTAAATACTTTGATGAGGAGAAGCTCAGCATCTTTAGAATTTTATTAGGACTGATGCCATGAGAACACTGCTATATTAGTTCCAAGGTAGTCAAGTTCAGTGAAGTCCAGTTAGGTTTTGATGCTTTGGTCGGCAAAAAAGAAGTCCAAATAAATGAGTCCATTTACTGTCAGGTTGAGATCAATGACAGGTTGCTTAGGTCCCTCTTCACTGTGTTTCTCTTCAGTCTTGTGGTTGTTCATAGTGGTAGAACTCTTTGTCTGTGGGTAGGATACAGTGATAAGGAAACCGAATTAAGGGTTTGCAAGCATGCATAAGTGTTTCTGCAGCATGGTTTGAGTGCCATTGGCTGGGTGTGATGCAGTCTGTGGACGTGTCTGTGCAGGAGAGGGGAGATAAGGTGATGCCCATTGGGCATGCCTGTTACTAAGGTGATGCATTGGATGTAATTTCTTCTCTAGTGTAGCCTCATCTACATGACTTTTCAACCCAATTCAACATATTTCTAGACCCTGGCCAGTATCACGGGAAGGCAGACATTGAGATAGTATGAAAAAAAAAGGACAGTAGTAGCTATATGATGATCAGTGATGTTCTCCAAAGGGAAAAGAATCACTGCAATCTTAGCCACCCCTGTAACCCCTCAGATACCCTAGCCTTCAGTCTGTTTCAAATAGCAGCGAAAGAGGAATTGGGTTCAGGGTTGTGATACACATAGAGCAGGAGGCAAGAGAGACCTCACCAGTACACAACCTCAGGTACCAGGCTTGACCCACCAATGCATCTAAACCAGACAGAAGGTGGCTTCTGAGCAGGTGACTTAACAAACTTTACCCTATCGGCCATGTGAGTCTTGTGTCACAAGGACAAGAATGGTATACTTCAATAGGACCTTTCACAAATTTCATTCTCTTAGAGCCAGCTGTATTACTTCTGGCAGAGTACACGATAGTGACAGTGACTCTGTCAGTTCAGCGACAACGGAATGGAGCTGAACAAATAATAGGTGGACCTGAAATACTCCTTGCCCAAGATGAACTTCTACCTTCTACTGCACTGAACAGATTCTATGAAGTTGGATTGAAACTGAATGCCCACAGGGTGCTCTCTTGGGTTCTCTGATCCATCTTGTCAAATGTTTTTTCCTAGCCAAGGGACAGTTAAAAAAAGATTAAGACTGTCTTTACCATTGGTAGAAGCACCAGAGTCAAGATCAGGACTCCACTTCCTCAGCCTACCTCCTGTCCCCTCTTAGAGTTGACACAGAGGTGGTAGGTGCTTTTCTTTTAAATAGATGTCTGGCAGTCATAATGCTGAGGGATGAATTTCCATGAAGAAGTAAGGAAGGACTGGAGTTGGGGGTAGGTTTTAGAAGGAGGAAAGAAAAACTGCAGCTGCTCAGGACACACTGAGGCTGGGGCTGGAACGAGGGAGAAACAAGATCTAGGACAATGGGAAAACAGAAGAGGGAATGGAGAAAAATGTAGAATTGCAGAAAAGACTAGGTTGGAAGGGATTTCTGGAGAAGATTTGTTCCAGACTTCTGTTGAAGTCCTGAATATTTCCAGTGAGGAATAGTCCACCACTTCCCTGGGTAACATATTCCAATGTTAAATTGTTCTCACAGTAAAGAGTTTTTTGCTTATGTCAGCCGGAATTTCCTCTACAGCCATCTGTGCTCATTGCCTGTTGTCCTGTTCACCCTTGTGAAAAGAAAACCTGATGTTTTCTATACTCAAGCTTTGAACTATTCTCAGACTGTGATTTTCCCTGAGCTTTCTCTTCTATAGGCTAAACAAATCCAAATACTTCAGTCTTTACTCCTACGTCAAGTTATCCAACAGCATAACCATTCTGGTGCCTCTCCACTGGACCTTTTCCATTTTACCAGTTTCTCTTTTGAAGCATGGGGAACCAAAACTGGACATGATATTCTAAGGAGCCTAACAAGTGCTGAGTACAGTGGAATAATCACATCCCTTGGTCTCCTGGTCAAAGTCTTGCTCTGATGAAACCTAGGATATGGTTTGCCTTCATTGCTGCAAGAGCATTTTGTTGTCTCACATTCAGCTTGCTGTGCCCTGGGATCCCCAGGTCTTTTTCAGCAGGGCTAAACTGCAATCAGACCCCAGCCAGTTCTGCTGCTTGGGATTACTCTGTTCCAGGCCCAGGACTTCACATTTATCTGTGTTAAACCTCACGCAATTCCTGCTAGTCTTCCAGCCTCTCTGTATGGTGGCTCTTCCTTCCAACATATCTACCTCTCCTCACAGTTTGATGTCTGCAAACTTGGTGAGAGTGCATTCAATCCTATTAAACATATCACCTGTAAAGATATTGAATCTAGTATCACCCTACGAGGAACTCCACTCATAATAGGCTACCAGTTTGACCTTGAGCCATTAACCCTTTGAACTCAGCAGTTTTGCCAGCTTTCCACCCATTTTGTGGCACATTTCTCCAGTCAATATCTTATCAGCTTGTCCACAAGAATGTTGTAGGAAGTAGTGTCAAACAACTTCATAAGATCAAGGAAAATTATATCTACAACTCTCCCTTAATCTACTGAGCAAGTCATTTCATCAATGAAGACAATCTGGGTGGTTAAGTATGGCTTATCCGTGGTAAACATGAGTTGGCTTTTCCCATAAGTCTTATCTTTCCTGTTCTTGCAAATAGAGTCTGTCATTATGGACCTGCTCTATAATTTTCCCATGAACTAAAATTTGTCTGCCTGCATGCAGATGCAGGGGAAAAGTAGAAAGGATGAACTTGGGAAGACAGAACATGTACAATAGCAAAGAGAGAGGGAAGGGAGAAGTCAGGAAAGTAAGGAAGGGGCACATGTGGAGCTAGAGAAGAGAAAAAGCAATAAACAAGACTTCTGCAGAAACGTAGGAGATACTGCCTTTTATTCCCAAGCTTCAAAGTCCTTGTGACAGTAACACGCGTTGAAGAATCTGTGGGCAATGGGAGCTGTCTTTCTGAGTGAGGTAGGAGTAATACCATGTCAAGAGGTATGGAGTGCACCTGTGGACCTCAGAGGCCTCAAATCCTGTGGTGAGGACAACATAGAGCAGCAGTCTAGGAAACAGTCATGGTGTAGGAGTCAGGGGGTAATAGGTTCATGACACTTTCAGCAGCAGCAGTGAATGCGCCAGCAGTGTCATTAGCGGCGTTATTTGAGGTAGATTTCTCTTCCTGCTTTTCCTCACATGGCAAAGCAGAAGGAGAAGTTCACTGGTTGGAGCTCTGGCTGCCACTGTGCTCATCATGCCCTGCCCTGACTAACAAGAAGTGTAAGATGGGACATCGTCTCTTTCCTTTATTGGACACTGTCAGAAAATAATTTACGTACAAAAATACAGATTCAAGTGACTACAGAAAGGAAGTTTTGAGATAAACTGAATATGAAAATGCAATAGCTTTCAGGAATCGTGCTGTAACAGTGAAAATGTGAAGGAAGAACCTAACTTTTTCTGCCTTACTTTCTGACATGATGGTTTTCTGAAAAACGGTTTGAATTCATCCTCTCAATGGAGCCAGTCAAATTCTATGGGAAGACTGCATCAAAAACTTTTGTCACAGTTACCAAGTGATTTGCATCTTAGACTCCTTTTAACCTCTTTTCAAGGTCCCACTAAGGTGAAAGAGGTGACCTGCTAAATCTCATTCTGGGAAGAAACTCAGGCTTCCCCCACTCACAGCAGATCTTTAGGTTACAGTCTCTGTTTTCCAATCAAGAGATCAAATTTCAATTGTTAACTGTAAAGCTGTTTTCTCTGTGAGCTGTCAGAAGATCCTGACATCCTAATCCTGATATCCTAGCCTATCACTGGATGAAAAAAAAGCTGTTTTACTTATGACTTAACACTATGTATCCTTCAAGCCCTTTTCATCTCTCCTGGACTTGGTTTCAGCTTCATTTCATCCACTAAAAATGCCAAACATTTTCTAGGCCCAGGCTCTTCTGACAATCATGTTTTTACCCTGGTACTCTGTCTGAGAATAACAGAAACTGCCCTACTACACGAAGTCATAGCCTCTGTCAGTAGATTCTTCACAATTTGCCGATTTATTCCTTACAGTAACACTTTATTACTCCCAAGTCTTCCTCTTCTTTCAACATTGTTAACTCTCTGAAATCAGGTAGACAACATCAGAAACAGGCAAAACAAGAGGCAAACGATATCCATAAAGTTAAAACACATTAGTTCTTCATACTCTCCAACACCCAAGACAGATAGAAAGATTTTTAAGTTAGTATTAATTTCATAATATTAATGGAGATTCTGAAATGTTAATGGAGATAATGGAGTATTTTCAGGACAATTTTACAGAATTTGCCAAATCAGATGTAGCGTGTTTACAAGGAGTATGAGGGAGCTGCAGCAATGGTAGGAAGTCTAAGACAACATTGTTTATTCTTTTATTTCTATAGTATCCTCTGTGGTATTTCAGAATTTTTAAAAATATTTGGATTAGTTTTTTCTTTACCTCATGAAGTTTGAAATTTAAATGAAAGCTTTGTAGTAACTCTGGAAGGGGGAGGGGGGAAAAGGACAGATAGCTGTCATCCTCGCATGGTTTATATAATTTAGGACATTTCAGCACTGTTTTTCCCAGAGACTGGATCAAAGACTGTGGGGCTGCCAAAACACTTCCACTTTATCTCAACTACTAAAGTGTTCAAAAGGAAAAGCCATGTTTAAGGTTACTAAGACATGATACTTCCAAGAAGCTGTCTGTCAGGTTGTCTGCACTGAGCTTTGAGCTCACTTACAAATGCAGTAGTGATAACAATTTCAAACATGGTTTGGTTGGTCAGATGACAATGTCAAAGTTTCCAAAACTCTTTTCAGGCATGATATTTGAGCTGCAATTATATGTAACAAAGACTTTTGGAAAATATGTTTAAAACATTATATCCTGTTTAAGCTAGAATTACATGTCAAGCAAGTTTAAATTTGTTATTTAAATATGGCTCAAGGCTTAAAGTAGACTGAAAGAGACAGACTGTCCCATAGTAATATTATGGAACATTTTCTTTGGTATTTATAGATGATGAAGACGAGACAAATGAGACCTCATCGTGTATTTTGAAATACATATTCATTTCATACAGGATAATTCATTCACAGTATAATTTTCAGTCTATGAAAGGCTGATACATAAATTTGATACAGCTCTGTTTTTCTATTCTTCTCTATCTTAGTAGAATTTGTATAGTTCAGATGCCCAAAAACATCAAAACCTTTACTAAGGGTGCCCAAAAGTCTTTGGTTATTTTTATGTTCTATTCATCTCTAATTAGGACCCTAAATGGTTTGAAGTGGCATACACAAAAGTAAAGGAGCACTTTATTTCCAACATAACCAGTCTGGCCAAAGATTTGTTAGCTATAAAAGTAGAATGAAGTACCACTAGATTTTTTTTAAAAACATCAAAATAGTTACCTGCTGTAAGTCTCCCACTGTTTTCTGTTACCCTGTGAAGATTCAAAATAAGTTGTAATTATAGTACTCGACATTCAGAGCTTCTCAGCAGCAGAGGATTAAGAACTGCATTTTTCAAAAATAAGTATATGTATAGAGGTATGTCTTATTTAGAAATTAGCAAAGTATCTGAAAGCTTTCTTATAATAATGTTCCAAGAAATATTTTCTATATATAATCAGTCACGTCAGATGTTATATAGCTGGCATCCTACATTTTATTAGGCAATGAAGTGAGGAATTTAGAAGATGGACTGTATCAGTAAGTCTGAACTTTTAATATATTTTACCGATGAATACTTTTTAGTGCTATAAATTGCTTTTAGCTAGACCTATCTTTTATAATACAACTCCTCTAAGTACTTTAGTATTTTTATAGCAGTTGTACATTTGACATTTTTTAATCATGAAATGTTGTTTAGGGCTGTAAATCAACTTATCTACAGATGCTACAACATACACATTAACACGAAATTTGTATTTTGTCATTCATTATATAAAAGAATTTCCAGATTAAAAGGTTAAAACCACTAGGCTATATCCTTCTAAAAACTTTTCCCTGAATTCCAAAAATCATGAAAAAGGGGAATAACACGTCATCATGTTATTATTCACATCATAATTTGCCTTCTAGAGGTGATTCTTTATTTTTTCCTGAAAAGAATATATCCAGTCATTTAGCATGTAATTCTAGTGAGCAAAACTAAAATCAGACAAAAAAACAGTACACAGAATTAATTAGCTGATTCTATCAAACGAAGTAAAATTAAGATCTGATTCACTCACTGCAATTGATACCTTACAGGTCATATTCGAATAAGGTTACTTACTCTTGTGTGAAATATGAGTCTGGAAGAATAAGAACTGCAAAATCCAGTAAAAATTCTCATTTGGTCATATAATGTTCTAATTTGAACTTAAAATATCAGTTGGTTGTACTATGAACACAGCCAAAACAAATAATTCCATAAAATGTACAAATTACTTCTATTAAAAGTGAGTTTCGCACCTGCTTTCAGGAATTACTTGTAATTACAGTGTCGGTACTTTGGGATATTCTTTGCAACTTTATGAATCTGAACATGATATTTAGGTTAAGAGGAAACTTTTCAATTGAAGTTCTTGAAAGCAATGAACTTCATCCATTCACAGAAGGAGAAATGTTTACACAATGATCTCCACAAGCAAACCTATAGGGAAGGAGAAATCTTTACTTGTCTTTCTCTTACAAGGCGTCTAGAGGATGGACTCAGACCTCCACATTAGGGGGGGGGGGGGAAGAAAAAGTGTATAGGTACCAAGAATAAAACAAAAAAGTGTCACAAACAAAAATAAACCAAAACAAAACTAGACCTTAAAATCACAGATAGATGGATAACTGTAAATTAAGATACTAAGTTGGAACACCAGGAATCTATAGATAAGATTTTGCAAACATCTTCTCTACAACTGAAAATGAAATATTTTATAAATTGACATAATAAAGATATTTGCTCATTTACTTATTGGATTTCACTCATTCTGGATAATTAAACAGTGAGTTTGAATTTGGTATCATGCTGAATTTCTTCTTAGCCAAACCAAACCTTTTGTTTATTTTTTATTATCATTAAACACCTGTAAATCTTGAGAACCCAAGAAACATAAGTGTCATAGGATGGAAATATTACCAGATGTTGTTGATAACATTTTGCAAGTGCATAAATGTGCAATGTCAAAACAAAACAAAATTCACATCTTATATTAAACACAAAGTGTTTTTCTGCTGACACCTCCTGCTGGACTCTGAAGCAAACACCAGGTCTGAATAATACCTGTGTGGCAAATTATTTGCCCAGTAACCAAGCTGTCTGAAAACATTTTAAACACATTACTGTGAGCAATAATTTTTATACTGTTGTCAGTGAAAACATATCAAAATTAATCAAAGCATGCCTGTTCTTGGAAAAGATGCAGAGCTTTTTCAAATCCCAAATATAAATTTCCTTGACACTTGACATCTTTAAAAAAAAAAAAAAAGGAAAGAAAAAGACCAAAAGGCCATCACTATCCTAAGCTGCTTAGAGATAAGGAGGTATTAAAAAATAGAGTTCTGTGACCTGGGGTCATTAATTGATTGTTAAACCAAAAATGAATCTGTGAATAACTACTTTGATTCCCTGTATCATCACAAAAGCATCCTTCCCACATAACGAGTATACTGATAGGAAAGTTTTCATCGTCGTTTTATCACTCCTTTTACCTCAAGCACTACAGGTTTTGGGCTAACATGAGGTACAGTTCACTAATATACCTTGTATCAATGCACTGACCTTTTACTGTGACTCTCAGCTCCAGGAAGAACTCAGACTTACAATAAGAGTTTAAATTTGAGAGAGGTTATTTTCCAGATCTCTCTTGTTGCTGTTTGGAGGTCAATTGGTTGCAGTGGGGAGAGTAAAGGATATTTCTAATCATTTTTAGAGCAATGTATTCTGTTAGAGGGCAGTGATATTAAGAGGAAATGTAGGGAAGCAGATAAAATGTAATGAAAGTTGTACAGCATAAAGATTTTAACTAAACATCTACTACTTCTGGACTGTTGAAATGGCTTAACAAGCTATGGATTGACCTGTGAAACCTGATGTTCCAAGGGACTGAGATTGACAGTTGGGTTGGGAACTGTAACCCTGTTAACCCAATGAGGTTTTCAATTCTGAAGCACACAGCAAAGGATCAGTCCTTCTCATTTTCCTGGGTGGAAGTAGCAAAAAAGAGAGCACCCAAGTTTAGGCAGCCTTGACCATTAAGGCAACACATAAAATTGGTGCATAATGATGAACATTACTGGAATCTATCACCAAGGAAAACGTGCAGCAGAAGTATGGGATGACACTCCTTAACTGTGAACACTGGTATTGAACACCTTATACAAAGACACCGCTATGGAACAGAAAAGAAGAGCTGCACATGCATTTCCACAGGGATTCCAGAGACTATTATGAATTATCTTCACACTAAATATTGGAAAGCCATTTGAACTTTTCACCTACTGTCATAAATAATCACTTGATTTTCATTAAATTTACAATGATTATGCTCTGACATGATTATATTCATGATTTTAAAGAATATCCCAAACAGTTTTTCCGGAGGGTAATCTAAACAGTGAACTGCAAATGGCTGTTGTGTTTGTAGATGACAGCATTCACCGCAGCATTCAAATTCAGTCACTTCATCATGTATGGAAGCACAACAATGGCCTTACTAAAACTACCTGTAATATAAATACCAAGAGATGCTGTGTACAGCAGACCAACTCATCGTGTATATTTAGGCAATCAAAGTGATACTGAAGTACATGCAAACCAATGGACTAAGTGAAGCCTCATCTCATATTTCAAGATGAGTGCTAAGATCATGTTCTGGGAAACCTCTGCCCTGCACAGGTGAAACAACAGACAAACAGATGCAGGACCAGCTGAGATATGCAACTTATAGGTGAAAATCTCATTACGCAGGCCATTCATGTGTATTATTCTGGCAGGAGCACAGAAACACAACTGCCATTTTCTGCCCCTTTGGGATGAAACATTTCTTTGCCTAAAGATACTTATATCTTCTCCCACCCCCAGTCTCTCCTCCTGGCTATCTTCCTTGAACAACAAATAGCTAGTAACCACCATAATTTGCATGTTGGGAGAAAAGAAGCAGAGCAACGAACTTTATTTCTTATCAAAGAAATGGACCAAATGAAGTCAAGTTAAGGAAAGAAGTAGAATGGCAAGTTTCTTTACATTTTCACCTTTTATGCCTTTCTGTGGCTTGATCAGAATAGTTCAAACAAATACATGTAAGAAAATGATAGATGAGCTAAAACATTTCAGAAGAGGAAAAAGGAAGTATTTGCCAGTTAAATTACGAGTTTCTAGTTAATCACTTAGGCTTCAAATGTGTAAAGCTAAAGTTTTTAAACTTTATTTTAAGAGCTTTTCTTTTGCATCTGTAAATCAGTGCATCACAGAAGAGACTGTTCTTTTTCTAGAGTCATCTATGCACCATTAAGACCATCTACAAACCTCCATTTATTCTGGAGTCTAGAAGATACCTGTGAAATAAAAATATAGCTACTAACAACTTTAATCCCAACAGACATTATTCCGAAAATATTTTTTTTTAGTGTCATTTAAAAAGCTCAATCTAGTTGCATTTGGAATATAAAAATATAGAATGGGATATTTGCAGCTTCTTTATAAAACACGGTGGAGAATTCAGACTATTTTTATTCATTATCTTCTCAAAGAATGCCTCAGTGAAGTGGGACATGTGGCAAGCTAGTTAAAAACTAAGCTCTTCTGCAAAAGGACATTACTTACCTGTTCCCTTCCACTCAGACATGTGAGGACTAAATGACCAATGTGGTGTTTTCAAACCTGAGAACATGCAGTGACATCCTTTGTGAACTGGATGTTTATGTGAAGAGTTGGGAACCTTCCTCATCTAGATCAGTTCTGAACCAGACAGTCCCCCGTCACAAATCTTTGCCATTATAAAGACTACTTGAACAGTGAGTCTGGTTTGTAAACAGCCACCAAATTGAACATAGGACAACATATATCACACATAAATAAAACAAAAAAAGGTAAGTTCTTGGAAAAATTTAGAACCTTGGAAAGCTGCCTTTAAAAATTGGTAGTCACTTACATCAGATTACTTTGAGCTGGACTTTTCTTTTTTACCATTAGGCAACAGATAGCAAAGAATGAAACAAGGACAGCAATGGCTGAAGGAAGCAAATAACTGCTGCCATGGACAAAAACAGTAATGAGTGGTAACCAAGGATCTTCTGCTCCTTAGACCAGTAGGATGAACATGCAAGTATGAAGAGGATACATATGCACCCAATAACAGATACCACAAATAATGTGTGTAATTCTGTTGTGCTGGCTGGATCCCTTCTGTGTACAAGTATAAGTACATATATTCAAAAAGTTATATATGCACGCCCCAGTAAATTGGAACAATCCTTTCCAAACCAGGTTACAACAATTTGTACCTTCTGCTCCTTTCTGAGCTAGAACTAGTTGAACAATTAAATTTGAATATCATTAATGTGCAGTTCTAATTACTAAAACCAAATTTATAAATCTTCTAAAATTCAACCTGACATTACAAAGGGGTATGTGCTGAACAGTACAACTCATCTTTGCAAATCATTATAAAGGAAAGCATACCTTTATAATAGTTATATTCCACATTTCATATTCCGTTACTTTCTGCTTGGTCAAACGCATAAAAAAATAGCTTTGCTGCTTTTTTTTGGAGACAGTTACCATGAAAAAGGACTCACAAAACACCAAGACAGGTCCAAACATTACTTTTAAAAATGTTTTATTTCTATTTGACGAAGATATAGCTTATACTTTTTTTGAAGCAGAGTTCAATTTACACATGACTTCATTCCACTTGTCCTCGTCTTTGGAAGGTAATCACAGGGTCCAGATGTCAAGCTATGAAAGATCTTCTCCTTTCAGTTTCTTTCTGAATTAAATTAGATTTTGACTTGAGAAATGTGACCACATTATCTGTTTGAGCATAAGGAAACTGCACAAATCCCTCATAAGACCTATGTAAAACTCCTTTTATGATTAAGAAGGGGCAATTTTCTCATGTTCGTATTTCTTAGAAGGGAATCTATGCTACCGTTTAAGGAATTTGCATTCTAGTGTGTATTTTTCTGGTACAAGTTGAATTTGGGAATCAGTGGTGAAATGCGTAATCAGTTAGTTATGCAGCATAGCAATTAGATCAAGTTGTCTGAAGATTTCCAATGCAATAATGATGCCATAGTACAGCTAAGGTGCATGGTACATTTAGTAAATATAGCTAGGGCTATACATTTTTAGTATGAAAAAAGTGTAAGTTGTTTTTTTTTTTTAAATAACCCAAAAATTAGTCTGTATCTCCACTGTGACTCTATTTCTGTTCTCATGCATTTTTACTGTAGCATATATCAGATTTTTAGAAGAAAGTAACTTCCCTCTAACTTCATTTAATGGGTCTAGCACAATGAGGACTTCGAGGTGGACCAAAAGCTGGTAAATGTGTAAGTAAAAATTGTAAAATTAAAAATAATTTGAACACCTCTATTGCACATAAATAGTAGTACCTAAGTAACATAAGCAGATAAAAGCACATAAATGTAGTAATTCTGTAGTAAAATAATACTTTGATTAGGGAAATTATAATCCTCAGAGGAGAATTTAGATATTTTAATATCTATTTTTAATATCTCTTTTTGTTTTTCTATACACTTATTTGCTCTTTCCAGTTGTGTAAACTAAGCCACCTGACATAATTGAAAAACAGCTTTCCAAGGGCTGTATATATAATTGCTTTAAAACATTATTTATATTTACAAATTTAGTTTGATTTCATTGAATATTTCACATTTTCTACCTATAAGTGTGAGTAATTTTTCTAGCCATAAATGTAGTTTATGAACATAGAAGTTGAAAAGCACTTTTAATCTCACTCAACTTTATTTTTCCAAAGAAACTTCATGTGATTTTGAATTTAAAAGTATCTCTGAGACATCAGTAAGAGAAAAAATAATTCCTAATATGGTGACACCCATTCCCCAATACAGTAGTATAATATATGAAGGTTGAAAATAAAAAGAGAAGAATGAGCACTGGGCTTTGTTATCCATGATCCAATAAAGGTGAAATAAGCTGTGAAGGCAAGTGTTATAGACTTATGAGCCAGCAAGCCAAGAATAGTTCATGGGGCACTGAGCAGCTGGCTGAAAATCACTGCTTTTTTAGAACCTTTGGACACATTTCTTAGACCAGGGGCTCAGAAGTAACCTTACCACTGCCCCTAGTCAGTGTTTCTTTGAAGTACAGTTCATAAACATAAATCAGCTGCTACTTAAGTTGGCAACAGCAACAGTTCAAAATCCTAGAAGTACTGCTGCACACAATTTGCATTTACTTGTTCACATTTAAAAATGCATTAATTGCTTGTTTCCTGTTAGTGGGTGGGAGGGAGAATTTGTGTATGGGAGAATCAAATAACCACTTTCCCCTTCCTCCCCAGTGCATTATATATACTTCAGGCAAAAATGTTGACTACCACTGATCATCTAACCACTTCTCTGCACCAAACGTCCCATGGAAGGCAGTAGCTAAAGTCTGTAACTTAGTTCAAAGCCTGTGTGTTTTCTCCAACAGTGTCCAATGGGTGTGATGGAGAAAGTAAGAACTCAAACCTTCACCCTTATCAAATTAAATAAAAACACTTGTAGAATTAACGTGAGAAAGCAGACAGGTAAATTCTCAGCATTAAGTTCTTAGTCCCCACAAAATTGTCCATACAAAACAATGACTTTTTAGAGACAGAATCCAGCCAAAAATACTGTAATTTGAAAAGTTAAATACTAGAACTATTTACAAGTTCATTGAGAAAAACAGAACATTTTGCCTCTCTCAGCCATATAAAATTAACAAACTAGAGGCCAGAACCTTTGAAAAAGTCCATTTACAGGACTTCTGAAAGAGTTTCACAGGATTCAATATCCGAGAAAGAATTTTCAGGGTTGGGACCTCAGAGCAATAGTGTAAAATAAGATTTTTTGACTTCAGCATTTAATACCCAAATTACGCAGCAGATTTTTACATCAGTCTGGTAATGTGCATTCTGTATTACAGTACATTATGATATTTTAAAATAAAATTTAATTAGTTTGGAGCATTTGTCAAGTCTTCTTTCCAGGTTTTTTTTTTAATATATGTAGGATACGAACAAGAGGAAAGAGACTGAAGTTGTGCCAAGGGAGCTTTAGATTGGATATTAGGAAAATTGTCTTCACTGAAAGTTTTTTCAAGCACTGGAACAGATTTCCCAGGGAAGTGGTTGAGTATCCATACCTACCATCCTAGGAGGTATTTAAAAGACATGTAGATGTGGTGCTTGGGGACATGATTTAGTGGTGGACTTGCTAATGTTAGGTTAATGATTGGACTCGGTGATCTTAATCTTTTCCAACCTAAATGATTTATGAATCTATGGCCGTTCACAGTTTGTGGTTCTACAGCTTCTTTACTGCATGAAGTCCAGTCTGAAGTGAGAAGCCACTGTGTCAAAGTGGAGATGGTTGGGGATGGATCGAATGAATGGCAACAACCGAAGGCACCTTACTCTGCAATGTCACCTGCTTCCTCCTGGTTCATCTTCTAGGGAGATTCTTTAAGAAATGTTTAATAAGAACTTCTATATAGTGACTTCATCATCCAAGGTAACAATACTACAGGCCAACAGCATCCTGGGCTGCATCCAAAGCAGCGTGGCCAGCAGGTAAAGGGAGGTGATTCTTCCCCTCTACTCCACTCTGGTCAGACCCCACCTGGAGTCCTGCGACCAGCTCTGGAGCCCTCAGCACAGCAAAGACATGGACCTGTTGGAGCAGGTCCAGAGGAGGGCCACAAAAATGGATGGAACACCTCTCCTATGAGGACAGGCTGGGAGAGTTGAGGTTGTTCAGCCTGGAGAAGAGAATGCTCCGGGAAGACCTTATTGCAGCCTTCCAGTACCTAAAGGGGGCTTTTAAGAAAGATGGGGACAGACTTTTTAGCAGGGCCTGTTGCCATAGGACAAGGGGTAATGGTTTTAACTTAAAGGAGGGCAGATTTTGACTAGGTATTAGGAAGAAATTTTTCACAATGAGGGTGGTGAAACACTAGCACAGGCTGCCCAGAGAGGAGGTAAGTATCCCCATCCCTGGAAACATTCAAGATAAGGTTGGAGGGGGCTTTGAGTAACCTGATGTAGTTGAAGATGCCCCTTGTCCTGGGGCCCTCACTACAAGAAGGATGCTGAGGTGTTTGAGCGTGTCCAAAGAAGGGCAACGAAGCTGGTGAGGGGTCTGGAGAACAAGTCTTATGGGGAGTGGCTGAGGGAACTGGGGTTGTTCAGTCTGGAGAAGAGGAGGCTGAGGGGAGACCTCATTGCTCTCTACAACTACCTGAAAGGGGGTTGTGGTGACGGGGGTGTTGGTCTCTTCTCCCAAGTAACCAGCGATAGTACAAGAGGAAATGGCCTCAAGTTGCGCCAGGGGAGGTTTAGATTGGATATTAGGAAAAATTTCTTTTCTGAGAGAGTGTTCAAGCATTGGAACAGACTTCCCAGGGAGGTGATGGAGTCACCATCTCTGGAAGTGTTCAAAAAATGTGTGGACGTGGAGCTTCAGGACATGGTTTAGGGGACACGGTGGTGCTGGATTAATGGTTGGACTTGATGATCTTGAAGGTCCTTTCCAACCTTAGTGATTCTGTGATTCTGTGATTGCAAAGGGTTTGGACTAGATGATCTTTAAAGATCCCTTCCCACCCAAAGATGCTATGATTCTATGATTCTGTGATTCTATTTCATTCTGACACCTTACATAAAGCTCCGTCTACTGCATGGGCTATCACCAGTTCCCTGGGCTTTGGTCTTTCATTAGTTATTTTCTGAAATGCTAATGCATATTATAAATCACTTTTTCTAAAGGGTGATATTCAGAATCAACGATACTTCCAACATATCTACAAGAATGGCTCATTCAGCTTTTTAATCTAAAAGAAAGTTAACCGAAAACAAAACAATAACCACAAATCAAAACCAAATAATAAAACTTTTTTATCATTTCCAATATTAGCTGACTTAACTTTAGAAGGAAAACTATTTTCTTATGCTAGCAACTTGGAATTATATCTGTGTATATTCATTAAACAGAAAGATGTAGTAAAAGGAGAACTCAAATTAGTGGGCTAGATTAGAACATTCAGCATTAGAACAAAGCAAAATTCTAGGTTTGATCCTAATATTCAATCATTCAGTGACTTTATAAGCCCAAGAGATTTAAATTGCATTGAATAAGTGTTATAGGATTCTAGTCACTATAGTTTACAAACAAAATTGAAACAACTATAACACATTAAAAATATGTAGGAAAAAACCCTTCTTACTGGGGTAAAATTTTCATGAAGAGTAATAGAGTTACAGGGTTAAAACTAAAAAAAAACCAACTTCTTTTGCTGTGTCTTTTTACTTGTTACTACTCTTTGCCTAAAAGACTTGGTGAGACATTGGAGCCTATACTACTAGGTGTTATTTCTAAAGGCTCAGAGTTTAATTTTCACTGAATCACAGAATCATTAAGGTTGGAAAAGATCTTTAAGATCATCAAGCCCAACCATCAACCCAACATCACCACGCCCATATCCTTAAGTGCCACGTCTACACATTTTTTGAATACTTAAGATTTAATTTTAAGACAGGATGCAACAGCTGATATATCAAAATGCAAGTCAGAGACAAAATAGCAAGAAGGCAGAAAACAGTCTCAAGAGTGTTAGTGCAAGGTAGGTATGTGCTTGGTGTTATCCTGTAAACAAAAGTAATCTCACTAACCAGTATCATCTGGCACTGCACTACAGTGTGAGCAGAAGAAATAAGATAACTACAAGGGAAATTAATTAAAATTATTTTTAACCAAACTGATTGATATCACCCAGGAAATATAATATTATTTCATAACCATTCTTATTCCTTCTGGTTTTGGTTTGTGGGCTCTCCTCCCACCCTGCAAAAAAACCCTGAAACCAAACAACTCACCACCACCAATAATTTTGTTCATCTTTCTAGGTACGAAATAAAGGAAAGATCTGACATATATAATTCCTGCAGTACATTAAGTTTCCAGTAGATTAGTTTCTTTGAAAACACATTTGAAAATGCTGGACAGAGATATTCAACACAATCAAATACCTTTTTACTGTAAAGAAAAAACAGATGCCAGTACTAGTATAAACTTGAGGTTCTTATAGATTCATACACCTTGAGGAGAGAGGTGGGGGGAAATTTTTTAATTTCTGTATGACATAGAAAAAGTTATTTTAAACCTGACTTGTCTACCACAGTTACTTGATATTAATCAATAATTAAATAACAAGAAGGTAATTTCTTATGTAAAATTCTCATCCTACACTAAAGATAAAAGTAATGTCAGAATTTCCTATTTTTGCCCATCTTGATCAGTTAAGTGAGAAGGATATGTCTGTTCTTTAACACAGATTTTTTTTTTTTTTTTTGAAACATGGGCAGAAAGGTACGTTTGGTTACTTTATTGGTTTTTATACCCATTGGCTCTTCTTGTCTTGACATTCTGTGGTCATGTCATATTACTCACATTTTGGACATCCTATCTACCTGTTAAATACAGCCTTTAAAAATAAGTTTTCTTAGGAAACATTCTAATTTTGAGTTAACTGTGATTTACAGAATAATCCAAATTCATTATAATTCCTTCCCTTGTATTATTGTGTGCATTCTAAATACACATAGTATGTAGATGTGTCCTTTTCTGGTAACAGCGATATTAGATGAAAAAGCTCCTGCTACCTTACTCTCCCCTTGACCCTCTGGTACCATATCCTCCTCCTTCCTTTCCCATTTCAATCAAAATAATGTGGTTTAGCTGAGAGAGTTTAAATAGTGACTCTGTGCTTGCCCCTCAAATTTGAATCAAAACAGATTAAGAAGAAATCACACCAAAATTTCAGCTGGCATAGGTGATGAGGCAGTAAACCTATTCAGCCAGCCCAGCTGCAGGTGAGTGACAACATTCTTGAGAGCCTGAGAACATTCTACAACATGAATCATAGATTAAATCACTCTTATTCTCTTAGAAAACACTTTAAACCTCCCTAAACCTATCAGTGGTTTGGCCCACTGCTTACTACCCACTGTTGGTCCTACAGGTTGGCAACAATGAGGTTGCATTAAGAAGCCCAAAGGCAGTCAAAAAGGACTTCAGAGCACTGGGGTGACTGGTCGATGGAGTGGGAGCACAGGTAGTGTTTTCATCAATCCCTTCAGTGACAGGGAAGAATGCTGAAAGGAATAGGAAAGCACACCTGGTCAACACATGGCTCAGGAGCTGGTGCCATCATCAGAATTTTGGGGTTTTTGACCACGGGGCAGTTTACATGGCCTCCTCACAGCTGATGGAGTGCAACTGTCTCCAAGGGG
>NW_010563971.1:0-15662 GCF_000687285.1 Phaethon lepturus
CCTGTCAGTGTTTAAGAGGCACTTGGACAATCTGCTTAATGTGCTTTAGCTTTTGGTCAGCCCTGAAATGGTCAGGCAGTTGGACTAAATGAGCATTGTACATCCCTTCCAACTAACTATTCTATTCTATTTTATATTGTTTATAGAATACTATAAATTAATTCCATTGAGTTCACCCTGCAATACTACACATTCTTAAGTATGTTAATGTAGCTAATTCCAACTAAGGGCTACCACAGCAAACCTGATTATGGTGCTCATAAATTAACTCACTGAAAAATGCATAAGGTATCTTTGCATTACACTGCAGTACACAATATAGGCATACATCCTAGTAAAAAGTGTTACCTTTTTTTCAAAGATTTATTAAAAAAATTTGTTAGCTGCATTTGGTTTAGTTTAGCTATATTTCAACATATTTAATATCCTAGTCTATCTGATTGCCATTAGATTTTAAAAAAAATCATCTTGAGCCTGTCAGACAAGTTGAAACGAAAGTTGTTGTGTTGGAACAAGACAACACATCATTCAAAGGAATGTATAAAATGGTACTAACTGGGAGTTACACAAAATTTAATTTTTTGTAAAACAAAATTTGTCCAATTTTTTCTTTTTTCAAAAGTCTCAAGATCTCTTTAAACCATTTTCATCTCAGTCATTCCTGGAATTTCAATGAAATTTAAAATTGTCAAAACCAAACATCTATATTACCACACTACAATTTACATAGCAAAGAACATGGTTAATTAAAACAGATACTTAATGCTATTTCATACTCTCTAACTGTACATTCTGAAAAATTAGTTGACTTTAACAGAGATTTGCATGTGTTCTTCTACAAGTAATTTAAGTCGCACATAACAAGTCACTGACTTGAAATTTTAATCACTATGATTTATGCTACGTAAATCCCTTTGTTCACAGCCATGATACACAGTTTCTACTTTGTGATTCAATTCCAAATGCTATGTATTTCTATCTTAGAGCAGCAATGGTTTAAGTGCTTTTTTGGTCTGCAGAAATTAACTATGTTTTGTCCAGAATTAACCAAAATTCATGAACTATAATTTAAAGTTCAGAAGCTTCCCTTTAATTTAGGTTTTTGGGGTTTTTTAGCTATGGAAATGTGACCTGAAAATACATAAAAATGTTATTGTTGTAGCTAAAAATAACTGATACAAGGCACAATTAATGCATTTGACTGTACTGAAATAAGAGTGTGACCTAGCTTCCTGTAAAATAGCATATAAGTTTATACTCTGTTGTATTCTTTAGGCAGTATAAAAGGAATATAATTTCTTTTATGGCACCACATATGAGAAAATATTCTAGAGGCTTGCATGGGAAGCAAGGCTAATTTAAACAGGAAAAGGAATGTGCTTTTGTGGGTTTTGTTTGTGTTGTCTTTGTTTTTAAAAGAGGGTAATTAACTACTGGAACAGCTTATGAAGTATGAAGTGATTGCTGTATATATGAAACAAAAAATGAATTCTTCCACCCGTAAAATGGATGGCAAAGTTTCCAACTTTAGGGGGAAAAACATTTAGAACAGATATGATACTGTTGCCCAGGAGATCTCTCTTAAACAAGATGCCCAACCACAAACACTGTCTCTATAGCAGAAGTAACTGAGTAAGTTACACAGTAGGTAAAAACTGGATTATCACTACTGTCCTTGCTAGTCTTAGTATTCAACACACTTATGAAACATAAGAATGCTTCTAGTTACGTAAGGATTACCACCAGTTATATTCCACATTACCTGCCTCAGAAGACGCTTTGGACTTTTCTCCATTGTGCTGATCAAGTGTAGTCAGACATCCAGATGCTCTCCTCACATCCCATAATTTCACTCTACTGTCAGCACTAAGAAAAACAGACTTGCATACATTAGGGAAATTGTGTGCACCATGGTTCAATAACTGCCTTTAGCCAGCCCACCTGACACTCACCCTGGGCCAGCAACTATTCTGAACTACTCGTCATGCAGTCACATTCAAGCCAATAGATTTTCATGGAAAGATTTTTAGGACAGACTTCAGACATTCATTTACATGAATTGATAAATACAGGTGGTAGACTACAGGCACCTAAGTTAAGAGAGAATCTTTGTCTACAATACAATATCTTGCTGCTTTGTCTACAACACAACATCCTTGCATAAATACACAGACTAGGAACAAACTTGCTAATTCTTCTGTTGATTAAACTGTAGCTACAGACTCCAGCATTGTCTGTAATAGTTGTCTGGGAACTCAGGCTCTTGCTATCACAAATCTATAGTATGACTGATACAGAAGTTGGCTACATACACGTAGGCTGGATAGGTCTATATGCTCTGTTGCCATACAGGGCTATCGCAGAGAAACACTGAGAGCTTACTTCTGTAAGGACTCAGTGGCTTTGTCTACATTACCAGGGTGGCAAAAAGAGGGAAAGACCAAGGTTCAGGCTTCTATGATGCATTCTGGTTCCCAGGCTGCATGCTCATGCTGTGCCTTTCCAGCAACAAAAGCTATGATAACTGTTGGTACTAAGTAGACACTTAGACAGCAACATTGCCGGCAGTGCACTTTGTATGGCATCTTGATCTGCAGCTTGATTTTGAGCATTCCCGTAGTATATTTCTGTGTGCACCACAAGACTCCCAGGTATAGATAGGAGGTAAATTCATAGAAAAGACCACTTCACATGCATTAAGTCACCAGTGTAGATGTATTTACTGAAACTATTTGGACAATTCCCAGCAGCTTAACTATCCTTTTGGAGGAAAAATAAAAAATGAAAAAAAAAAAAAAAAATTTGGTATCTCTTTGATCTACAACTGGAAAATATACCAAATCAAACTGCTTCTTAGATAGGCAGTCTTCTAACTGAAGTACTACATGCTTTTTCCTGTGTGTTCTCAAGTTAGATCAGTGCATTAATATCAGGAATATATATAGCATTGTCCTGGTTTCAGCTGGGATAAAGTTAATTTTCTTCCTGATAGCTGGTGTAGTGCTGTGGTTTGGATTTGGGATGAAAATAATGTTGATGACATACTGTTACTTTTAGTTGTTGCTGAGCAGTCAAGGACTATTTGGCTTCTCATGCTGGCCTGCCAGTGAGGAGGCTGGGGGTGTCTGGGAAGCTGGGAGGGGGCACAGCCAGGACAGCTGACCCAGGCTGGCCAAAGAGGTATTCCATACCATATGATGTCAGGCTCAGTATATAAACTGGGGGAGTTGGCTGGGCAAACACCACAGCTCAGGAACTGGCTAGGCATTGGTCAGCAGGTGATGAGCAATTGTGCTGTGCATCACTTGTTTTGTATATTCTTTTATCATCATTATGATTATTCTTTTTTTTTTTTTCCCTGTCTTATTAAACTCTCTTCATGTCAACCCACAAGTTCTACCCTATTTCCAATTCTCTCTCCGATCCCGCTGACGAGGTAGGGGGTGAACAAATGGCTGTGTGGTTGTTTTAGCTACCTGCCGGGTTAAAACATGGCAAGTACACACATATAAACTGACCAAAGCAGAACCAACTGTTATTCCTTACCTGTTCTGCCTCTGACAAAGCTAATGACTAATTGGTTCTTTTGTGCTCCTCTCCACTACAGATTGATTCCAAGAGGTATTCCAACTGAGTATGCTGACAACACATTACTTTGCCACAAACAAATATTCTAAGACTGTGAATAGAGGTATTGTTGAGGTCTGAGATGACTGTAAAGTGAGCAACAAACTGCAGGTAGTTAGTTAAAATATTCTTAACAAAGGCATAGAAAGAACTTCTGTAGTATAAAAGCCTACAGTTGTCCATTTTTGATGATACAGTTTCTACTGGCAAATCTTTTCTAGCCAGTTCTAATGAGCAAGGAAGAGCTTATAATCTTCTCTAGAGCATGAAACTGAAGCATGTGAAAGACACCAAGAAAACACGTCTCTTCTCTGACCATTCCAACCTCCTGCCAAAACTATGGCAGAGCTGAGCACCGTATAGAGGAATTTGAAATAACACATTTCACATGCATGCCACATAAATCCAAAAATACATTTTCCCTCTCCTGAAGTGATCACAAGCAAATATACAATTGTCTTGGAAAACAGTCACATCTCCTGATACGCAAGACTAGTCCAAATTCTTTTTTTAGCAGTACCAGTCAGTTTCTCCCCACTACATTTTCACTATCTCCATGTTGCCCACATTTGTCTTCGCAGATGGCAAAACTAAATTATTAGGAACTATATATAGGTCCAACTATAATCCTGAATTAAGTAATGGAGCCATAAGAAATATGTTTAACATGCAATTATCATAAGGCAACATGGCAACATAGGTAGATGCAGTTTACAGTTATATGACTTTGCAGCAAAATGTTTCAGGAGATGTCAGTAGTCAATATTTAATAAAGAAGTCATCACTTCTGTGATGGAAAAACAAGGAAACAATTTTTCATCTGCTAAAACAAACAAACAAATAACAGAAAATTTCCCAAATATGTTGAGGGAAGTGCAATTCTGGGGGTGTGCAAGGGTGTGCAACTCTGATATCAACTTATTCAAAATTCACTCTCAACTTATGAAACGGCTATTCCTCTCTGCAATTCAAAAGAAAAACAATGCCAACCATGAAACTGAGAAATACCACTTTAAAATCAAGAGATAACATATGCAAAAGCCATAGGAAAGCTAAGAGGATCTTTTAGACTGAAAATGGCTGGAATGGGGGAAAAAAAAAAAAAAGACCCAGGATTATCAACATACAATCCATGCTCACTGAATTACTGCAGCTTGGAAAGTTATTACCCATCAGCTAAGATACCTGAGTTATGGTCTTTTAACATAGTTGAGCATGATTAACCAGGATGGTATTTTGAGCTAAACATATTTTACTTTGTTATAAGACAGATTAGCAATGCGCACACTAATAAACAGTAAGAAGTAAGTATCTCTATAATGCTCTATTATTTTCCTATACCTTTAAATGCAATTACTATTTCAAAATTCTGAACAATGTTCCTATAAAATAAGCCTCACTGGCATAGCTCTTCAGGTTTAGTTTTTCTAGGCAGGATTTACAAAACTGTGAATAGGTTAAAGTAAATGATGATTAACTTTAACAGTGCATTTGAATTGTAAAAAACATGCATAATGAATATAGGAAATTTTACCATCTGACATTTTTAGTGCATATAACAGTCCAGCAACATCTCTACCTTGCTGTTGCCAAAATGTATTCATGACGTGGGGACCAAGACACTGCCAGTACTTCTTGCCTGTGACCTAAAAATTGTATAAAAAAGCCTATATGATTTTCTAGGAAAATATTTATATACACCATTTTATGTAAATAAATAAAAGGAAAGGCAAATACTTAGTTCTACAGGATCCACCAATCCAGAATCAATAATCTAAATTGTAATATGAATTTGAATTTTCTGAAAATATATTATTTTGGTCTAGAGGTTATTTCTCTTTCTTCTTGCTTGAGTGGGATTGCAGTGAGCTGAACACGGAGTATTACATGTGTATAACTTTTGATAATAAAGACAATTTTACCTATGCAAAACACATTATAGCACAGTCACAGCTACTGAGTTTACTTTAAATAGTTACTAAGTTTTGTGTTAGCACTGGTGTTTTCACTGCAGAAGGAACTTTCAATTTGTTTTTCTTCAAATCCTTTCAAATGTTTAATAAAAGGTATATTTACCTTATGTACTTAAGATTAAAACTTTATTCAGCTTATCCTCAAATACTTTTGTCATGAATTTTTCTCTTAATTAGGTCTGAAATATTAAGATATAAAAATAATTGTCTTCTGACCAATGTAATACCCAGTGCAGCTTAGTGGCAAGTAATACATATATACACACACACATATATATGTATACACGCACACGTTAAAACTTTGAAAGTTTTTAATCAAATACAGACAATAGGAAGCGTAACATTCTTAATTAAAAAGTTTGCAACCACGTTTCATGTAATAATATAAACACATTGCTGAAAAATAAACTAAGGTATAGAACTATGTTTTTGCTAATGCAACTTGTTTCTGGCACATCTTTGTTTTGGCGGTGTTTTTTCTGTTTTGTTTTAGTTTAAAAAAACAAACAAGAACAGGACCCCATATTGAATTTCCATGAACACAAAACCAATGCCTACACTGAACCATGTAATAAATAGTAATCATTATTGATTAGATCATGAAAATGCCCAAACATCTGTAACAACTGTTCATTAATTAATATTTGTATTCTCCAATTCATTAGCACTGGACTAACACTAAGAACCTTTTGCCACTGTGTAACTTTCACAACTGGCAATAAATAAATTAGTCATGTTACTTACAAAGAATACATTGTATACAGTGTTTCTCTACAGGACTTGTCTTATTCAAAGTAGTTATTGTTTAACATTTATGTTTCAGACTAAAAAGTACCCTGCAGAATATGAGAACAGGATCCAGACTTCAAGTCACAGAGCTGTACTTTGGGGCTTTTGGTACCAACTGTAACAAGAGAAACAAAAGACCGCTAAAAAAAAACCCCAGCATTTGAGAGAACAACAACAACAAAATCTTAGCAATGACAAAGAAATAGAAGAAAAATTCTAGCTGCATAACAGTTCACTGAGTCAGAGCAATGCGTTCTATCAACAGATTCACAGTTTTAGTCCAAGTAAATTTATGATATAACAAACAAAATTTAGAAACTTGGAGTAAGCAGGACAGTACTTATGAAACATAAAAAGTAAAAATATCTCCTGTTTAAATATTTTTTTTTTGCTAAACATAGTTAAATTGTGTACATATAAGCAATATACCACCACCACCCCTATTTATAAAATTTACTGTGTTTGGATCTAATAACCACCAAATACTAACTTAAATAATGAAAGGTAACCTAATAATAGCTAGGAATTTTCATCTAGAAGAGCAATTGATTGATGCATTATTTCAGAAGAACAAATGTCATTCTTATCAACATCATCTAACTAACAGAAAATAATTTCTTTTACCAATAACGTTATGTCTTATGAAGACTCAAATTATGTAAAAGTAAGACGGGGGGGAAAAAAAAACAACCCTCCTGAATATTACTTGCCTTTTACTATAACCCCAAAGCATATAGGGCATTTCTTAAAAACACATACATACCTGCTATTAAACAATGCTTTGTAGCAACTGGAGACATGTGATGGCTATAAACTGTTCCCTCAAAGTGAAATACATCTGCAGGCTGATAACAAAAACGTTGAATTAATCACAGTGCAAGTATGTTATTGGAATGTAAATCTTCATTATTAAGTATTTTTCAAGTAGCAGCTACAAATGAGACTAATATAAACATTAGTGTTTACATACTAACAATAACTCTCCTGATTAGAAACCAGATCACGCAAACATTGCAAAGTAAGTTAGTCTGTTTCCAAAATTTGAACAACTATGCCAGACATCAGAGATGACCCAAAAGAAAGACCAAGAAAACTGTCTAATCAGAAGCATGAATGGAAATTATTTTAAAATTTAAAAAACTAGCAAGAAAAGACAGCAAACAAGATGGGTATAATATGGAGATCGAAGTCAACAGGAAAGAGGCACTTAGACTAAATTTAGAAGCCCCCTGTCATTCACAAACATCATATACTATCTTCAATTCCTCAAAAAAACCCTAAATAAAATTACTAGATCCCTTGTGAGTGTTACAAATTAATGAAACATATTGGCTTGAATGAAATATAATGAAATTGAATGAAATAACTGGCTTTAATAACCAGTTACAACTACTTTCAGGTACAACTGATCTTTGTGTCTCATTCTGAGATATCGTATATTTAAAAAAACCCCACAAACCCAACCACAAATGAAACATAAAACTAAGCTGTCTTGTGCTTTCAAACACATCATTTGGCGGCAGAACAAGTCAATCAAGAACCTTCCTATGAACACTGTGTCTTTTAAATGATGCTCACAGAACTACCTGGAAAATGAACTGAACTTTGCATTTACAAGAAGATTTAGGAACTGCAAACACTGCTTCACGTCTCACAAACGAGAGATCTAAATTTTATTCTCTATTGTGCTCCTAGGATGACAGACTTCTTATTTTTTTTTAAATTCTTTCACTGTTCATGAAACAACATTCAAATCGCATCAGTGTAAATCAATTCATACATTCATACTAGAAACAGGATAAACTGCAGTCATGAATTCACAGATCAACAATTAGATGTGAGGATCAGTGTGTCAAAGCAACATAAAATTCTACAGAATCTATTTACTTTAATAAAGCCAATTACATTGGTTAGCATTTTTTAATGGCTTCTCTCACTCTCCATTAATTTTTAGAAATGGTGTCTACAGTGCTTACAACATCTGAATTTTGGACCTAATGACCCTGAATGCCAAGACCTTCAAAAACAGTATTTAGGCATTGGTTATTAAAAATAATTAGCCTTGCTGTACACTACAATTACACTCAACAATCCCCAGGAATGAACTTCAGAGAAGTCCTTGGTGGACAAGTTTTCATATCATAAATTTAACCAGATGTATTCCTGTTCACAGCAAAAGCAGAAAGCAATTGCCCCAAGCATTCCAAGCTCTCATACAGTTTAGACATTCAGGTCTTCAGAACCAGACAGGTACACACCAAAGCATGCATGAATGCCGAAACCACGCTACCCTTGCTGCTGAGTTTTAACAATTGGTTGGTTTTCATCATTCTGGATGCTTGGTCCTGTTGTGCTCTGGAAAAACTGCAGATGCGGAATGAATAATGTATATACAAAGAAGCCTGCAAGCTGCAGAAATTCTCTCTTACTTGTAAAGTATTTGTATCCCATATTTTCAACGTTTTATCAAACGAGCTGGATGTAAACATGCCAGTGTCATGAGGATACCACTGGACTGTCTCCACACTGAATTTATGTACATCAGGATGGCTCCTAAAATAAAGGAAAAGAATCCAGTTGGTTAAAGTCTTGATAATCATTTTATAATTGTCTTGATATCAGAAGACAAGTTGAAAACATAGTTTCAATTTTTTTTTTTTAATTTGTAGTGAAGTTTCCAAGAACTAGTCATTTTGGTGCCTCAATTTTCTATCAACCAATGGTAATTACCTTCAAGAGCCCTCATTTCAAGAATCTACAGATCACTTACCTTTTCAAAATATGGTTATCTGTGGTGTATCTCAAGTTAAAACACTCAGACTGAGGCATAAAAGGCACTGATGTCTTTTGAAATTTTTGACTTCTAATGTTTAAAGATCCAATGCCTAAAGTGAGGGCCTAACACTACAAACCATTTATGCTTGTGGAATCCCACAGTTTTAGAAATGGATCCACTGAAAAATACAATCACCTGTACAGTTAAAAAAAGTTTATTATTAGCTAGTAATTACAACTACACAGTTGTTGGAAATCCATGTATACTGAAGTCACCAGATAGCAGTGGATCGAGTTACCAGGAGTCAATTCTTTTTGCATTCAGAAATGAAGAAGGAAGAACATGAAACTTTCAACTCAATTATGCATAGTAACAAAATATAATATAATTTATAATACATTAACAGTGGTGGGAAGGAGGGACACCAGAGCCAATTATGACAGCTCCAGCATATGATTCAACTGACCAGGCTCTGAACAATACAGGTCATTTCACATACCTGCTAGGCCACTCATATCTGAGCTGGATCCACGTGGATCCAGCTTGAAGGCCCAAAACCATGCTCCCAGACTCAAAAGTACCATGCTGTTGTGAGTTAACCCTAGGCAGCTAAGCACCACCACAGCCGCTTGCTCACTCCCTCCCTGCAGTGGGATGAGGGGGGAATCCAAATGGCAAAGGCGAGAGAATTTGTGGGTTGTGATAAAGACAGTTTAGTAAGTAAAAGGAAATAAAAAAAAAACAGTCCACAAAAAAGAAGAAAAACAAGTGATGCAAAAGCAATCCCTCACCACAGGCTGACCAATGGTCAGCCAGATCCCAAAAAACGGCAACCTGTGGAAACCTCGCCCCCATTTTTATTGCTGCACATGGCATTGTATGTCATGGAATATCAATATCCCTTTTGTCAGTTTGGTTCAGGTGTCCCAGATGTGTTCAATCCCAGCCTCTTGTCCACGCCCAAGCCTATTTGCTGAGGGGGCAGAGTGAAGAACGAGGAACGCCTTGACACTGTGCAAGCACTGTTCAGCAATAGCTAATACATCAGTGTGTTATCAAGATTGGTCACAAATCCAAAACACAGCATCATACAAGTTACTATGAAGAAAATTAACTCCAGCCCAGCCAGACGCAGTACACATGCGAAAATAGTCCAACTGGCTCCATCTACAGCTAGTGAAGGGCTCACAAGATCACTTCAGCTCTTATCATTTGCATTGTTCTATCAAGCGTCCTGGCCTCCAAAACAATAACTATTGCAGGGATATCGCTGCGTAAAGGCAGATGCAGATCTTCTGTATAGATCTGGCACTACACCTAAGCTAATAAACCTTCCTGCTTACTTGGGTTGCTAGAAAGCACAGAAGCCATCACCAACAACACGAAGCAAGAGCTATTGAGCAACTGTTAAGCTTAGTTTTGTAACTCCTGCATTGCTTATCTCTGAGGCATACCCTAGAACAGCCTGTTACTTTGCCATGGTGCTAGAAAATCAACAGATACTGTGCATTTATTCAATAAATAATATGGGGTTCAAGCTAAAAATCTTCAGTACCTGCACTGGCAGGAAATCAAGGTTGACTCAGTGTGAACCTAATCCTGCAGAGGCATTTGTATGCGCTGTGTGGAAAAATCTAAACTCATGGAACTAATTATCCTGGTACAATAAATATAAGTGTACAACTGTATTCAGCCCTGCACCACAGCAATCAATTCTCCCATAATCAAGAGGGTTGACAAATGAACTAAAAAAAACTCGGGTTGCTCTGCAGGTATCACCTTTGGTCTGGCTAGGCTTAATAGTGGCCACAGGCCATTCAGCCTGGCTTCACATCTCAGGGCTGTATGTTATTCCCAGTTCATTCTATATGCAGCATTTTCCCCTGTTACTCATAATATCCCAACTTCTTCTACCAAAGAAAAATACAGAATTAATTCTATAGACAGTAAGGTCACTGCCATTCATTTTTCCTAGGCTTTTTTCCTTTTTTGACTGGGGGAAGACTATCTTACACACAAGCGTCAGCTACATATTATCTAGAACCTGGTACTGTTCAGTGACTTTCAAATGCCAGTTTTTGCCACAGGATAGCATGGGTCGTAAGAAGTCACGTAGATCTCTGTGTGCTGACTCCCAGCGGAACAAGAAAAGTTCTTGTTTTCTGCAATAGCGGTCCTACATTCTAGATGAGAAACACTAGGTAAATCACAGCCTATCATCAGGAATTATCTCCTCTGATGTTCTAAACTACCGGATCCTCAGCAGGGCCAGTTAAGAGTCTATTCAGAAACAGCTTTAAAAGGCCTCTACCAAGAGCTTATTCTTTAAGCAACTTCAAGACCACAGTTGTGTCATGCCCTGCAAACTTGGAACATAGGAAAACTTTTTGCAACATGTTATTAGGAGCCAGATAGTCAGATGGGAAGTGTTCCTTACTGGTATTTATAAATTCAGTTATGATGTCAAGAACTCTGCATGAATAATATTCCAATATCTGAAGCATATTTGTGGCTAATTCACTACAATAACTATTTGAAACATAATGGGAAGCTACATGAATACTGGGAATAAATTGTTGAGGCAAAAAACCCTGCTACTGTTACTTTAAGCAATAATAATAGTGAACCTATAATTTAAATCATGTCACACAACATCAGATTCTACTAGTACAATTTATGCCTCTACTCAACTGATAAGAAATAAAAGATACATCTGTGGAAATTATCACCTACTCAAAAACAAACTACCAACTAACTAGGGTCATAAACAATTTTCAAGTACAGAACATTTCTACTGACCTAACAGAATTTAATGACGGCATGATTTTAGCATGAATTTTCCAGTTTTTTGCTGTGTCTTCTCAGCATGTATTTCCTCAGCTTGCTGTATCTGCTTCTGAATTAATTTCAGTTTTGAGATTTGAGGATATATCATTGTTACTTGTTCTTAATAACAATTTTAATTAATTTTTTTCAATAATTCCCAGCCATCAACACTTACCAAATGCAGCTTACTTGCAGTAGATTCTGTACCTATCCATTTGTTTTGATGCATGTTCTATTACCCTTTTTCTTTCTTGTGGTCCAAGATACCATTTAGGCCTTTCATTTGTTATAAATTTGTTCTGTTCTTGTCAATCTTACTCATGAAGCTTTTAGACCTCAAATAATTTGAAGACTGGGAAAAAATAAGGGGAAAATGTAGCTACTAATCTTTCACACAGCAGGATATACCTTATTGTGAGTCTCAGTTAAAGTCCTAACCTATCAGATAACCTTACTATGTAAACGCAAGGAAAAAACAGCTTTTGCTAGAAGACTTAATGCCCATAATGGACAAATTTATACTGCCTGCAGGGAACACCTGATGAATCAATAAAGACTTTGAGTCTTTATATGGATCACACACAGCATGATAGTACCCTGTTCTTCAGAAAAATATGTCCTATTTTTGTCAGTAACACATCTGTCTTCATTCAAACATGTTCTTAAGAAGTTCTGTACGTGATGAACTCAAAACAGCTATTAGTAAAGCTGGGAGCAGGGAGAGGGGAAATAAAACCAACTGCAAACCTCTGTTAGATTTTTTTTTTTTTCCAAACAGATGAACAGGGTCATGCAAAGAGTATTCTCCTTTTGCTTAAATACATAATTATTCAGAGAGACATATATTATACGTATTTGGGGGGGATACAAGGAATATTTCTACAACAGTCCCCAAATTACTTTCTCATAGTTACTGGCATAGAGTAACTTTCAACATCAAACAATAAGAAAACTCACAGGTGAGGAACTGTGTATATATTTATATATACAATAATTATGTATTTATGAGATTGGAGTACTAACTCTGACTTTTTTATGGGGTCTACAGCAATACAAGCCCCTTTACTTTAGTTTCCATCCGAGTACAATTTACTCCATTTCAACTTTAAAATTGCCAAAGATCTAATCAAACAATATTAGAGAGTCATTGTACATATATCATAACTGTCAGAGTAGACAAATCAAGAAAAACCAATTAGCTCCTGCTACTTAGTAAATCACATAAATCTTCACAAAGTTTCTGGCTTTTTTTTTTTTGCATGTCAAAACCCATAATGCATCATGCTTGCCTTCAAAGATTTCTGGCACTATTTTCTGCAGTATTTTCATTCTAGAAATAAGAACACACATTAATTTGTGAGTTTAATGCTAATAACATGAGAGATATCAATACAAACTTTTAATAGCATTTTTGAGTACCTACCTTCCCACAGAACAAAGTGCTTTACATGTGTAACTTGGTTTTCTGCTCAAGTTTTCAAGGTCATAAATTACAATAACACCATCTGACCCACCGGATAACATGCTGAAAGTGTTAATAAAGCACACAAGTTACAATACTTATAATCTCAATATGCTCAATATAACTGAGCATTCAGCAAGAAACTAAATCTATATTACGAAACACAGTGAAGTGCTCACACACATTTTTACCAACTAAAGCATATACTTACTACCGTCCCTCGACAGGCTCAATATCAAGGGTGTTGACACCACTCCCATGTATTCTTTCCACATCTCTATCTTTATTTAATTCCAAACTTAGAACCCTTAAAACAACAATCAACAAAAAAAAAAAAAAAAAAGAAAAAAAGAAAAAAAGAAAAAAAATATATATGAACAATAAGATCAACAGAATTGTAGCATGTTACTATGTAACTCTGAACAGCTCAAAACGTAGTTTCATGCCTCCTCAATGCATTTAACCCATCCCCATAATTTTTTTTCAAAACTAAACTTGGACACACTATAACGGGGCTGGAAATAAGTCCTGTGAAGTGGGCAGAAAAAATATTTTATTCTTTATGCTGTTTGAAGGTAAGACATAAATATGTAAAATAGCCTCAAAGAAATAGCAAAATTGTTAACCCCAATTGCATTTGGGGTTAATATATAAGACAAAAAATGGAATGTAATTTGAAAACGCTGAGCAGAAGAGACATTAAGAAGCAGTTGTAGTAATTGCAACAAACTTTAGTTACTTTGAAGCTTCATCCTACTTGGAACTACGGACACCTAGTGGACAGATTAATTTCGTTTAACAAATTGTTTCCTTCAAGGAAACAATGTTTGTGTGTTCTGTTTTCTGTAACCTCAAGTAAAAACTACACTATCCACATGATGAAGCTTCCAACACAAACTTTTCTGAGCTGCAATTTAGTATCTCGTACCACTTAGTAGTAGCCTGTATCTCTAAATATTCTAATACGACATCATCAAAACATGAGGCAGATTGTGCTTCCTTAAACCATACTACCCGATAGAAAATTAGCCTTTACAAGATGATCAGTGCTTCTTACAGCACTATTTTGTAAAAGACACTATCAACAAATATGTAACTAAGTAAATAACTTGAAAAGTTGTAAGGCAGGGTGCCCCTAGTCAACTACAGCATGAATGGCAAAAATCTAGATGTGACTTCGCCTTAGGCTGTTACAGGTGGACTCCCAATGGTTGGTATGCTTCAAAAGCAGGAAGTCATTTAAGCTCTTTTAAAAGATGTGAAATATATTATTCAAGAATTTACCTAGAATAAGAATTCTGACATATACCTAGCTTAAAACATTTGAGCTCAAGACTGAATTTTAGTGAGACAATAAACCCCTTAAGTAAGGGTTATTGTTTTAAAATGTGACTTTGAAA
The DNA here is from genome assembly GCF_000687285.1 of Phaethon lepturus. NCBI lineage: Eukaryota > Metazoa > Chordata > Aves > Phaethontiformes > Phaethontidae > Phaethon > Phaethon lepturus. The sequence goes on from NW_010563971.1 coordinate 14,854, forward strand.
TGTAGATATAGATACAATCTATACTGAATACTACAGCTTATTTCTTTTTAAAATAAAAATTAAAATGTTTGGGAAGGGAAACGCTAGGTAGACAGTTGTCCAAGTAACGTATATTCTGCGCGCTGTGCTACCATTTGTAACACTGAACGCTACACAAGTGCTGAGGATACAAAATGTACGTAATCAATGTTGTCAAAATGCACACAGAAAGGAGCTTCCTGATTCACCAACATCCATTTCAATAGTAAACAGATTCTTTTTACAATAATACACCCACAAACGCTGCATCATTTTATGGTAAATCACCAAAACAAATCCTTCCTACTGATACAGCTGTGTGAGTAACTGAACTGATGCTGGCTTTATTGGATTTATCTTGAAGTACAGCTGCAAAACTGACCTCCAATAATGAACACATATTATCACATTATGACCTTTAGGAAGAATATTAATAAGCCTCTCTATGCAGTCTCCACTTTCCACAACACGTGTTGGGGATGTAATAAAACATCTGATTCTTCTGCAACCTGCTATCAGGCCAAGTTTTGGCAAGAGAGAGGACGAACTGATTGTAGGCACACAAGTATCACATAAAACTTGTTTCTTCACAAAGCTGCATGCAAACTGAAATAACTGGTGAAACCGTTAAGACAGCAACGTGAAAGTAATACTGAGGTACAGTTTATTCCCCTGTGCCCACCATTACTCAGCCCACCCCGGGCTGCTAATCCACACGTAAACAAAAAAAACCCAAACACAAACACTGGAAAGTGCGAGACAAGCACGGCTGACACGCGGGAGCCTCTCTC
>NW_010563972.1:0-5898 GCF_000687285.1 Phaethon lepturus
GGCGTGCAGGCCCGGCCCGGGGGCAGGGGAGAGCGAGCCCCGGGTAGCCGCGGCGGAGCGGGGAGGGAAGGCTCTGCCTGGCCTGAAATTCGGGCGGCTGGGGAGAGCCGCAGGGCTTGGGGCTGCGTGGCCGCCGGCTGGGGATCGCGGGAAAGCGTGCGGGCATGGAGGGGGGAAGGCGAGAGGGAGGGCGTTTTCTTGGTGTCTGCTTCTCCAAGAGTCTCTTTTTGGTACATCTCCTGGGGAAATTGCGGGGGTGGGTGGAGAAATGTTGGGAAGTAATTTCTTTCCTGAAAAAACCTGCTGAAAGAAGACTCGCATTTCAACTATATGGTTAGAAAGGTTAGGAATTGGTGTGATTTTCGGGTTTTGGAATGATCCTGCCTTAATGGTTAAGAAGTACCTTCCACAAAGAAATGCAATTAAGTTCTGCTTTTACCTGGACCTTTAGAATTTGTTAGCATGTGCGAAGGCACTCTCTGTTTCCATCAGCATCCGTCTTTCAGTTCTGTAGTCACTCTTAAAGCTGCAGCTGCTTAGATATCAGTGATACTAATCATACTATAAGATTTTACAAGTTTTTAGTAATAACTGACAAAAAAACCCTCCTAACTTAAAAACGGTGCTTAGCAACAACAGATTTCTCGGGTTGTCTTCTGGATGCTTGCACTTAATATGGTTGGGTTTTGCTATGTGAAAGTTATTAGTAACATTTTATCGAGTAAGTATAGCTTTTCTGTATGGATGCTTTTCAGATAGGTGCAAAGTCATCACTCCTAGTTGTCAAACCATAATTCTGGAGTGGGGAGCCTGCATGCTAGAGCTGCTTTTGAGGAGTGTGCTTTTTAAGCTCATACCTTTCTGTGGAAAGTTTATCTAATTTTCAGCAATCATTTAAAGTTTTCATATTAATTTATAAACGATGATTAAAAAACTGAAAGCTCTTAATTTTTCTTTTTATGCTGTATAAGCACAAAATGGGTCATTAGTCACTTCATGTGTCCTAGTATATTGGGAAAAGGCATACTTTATAACGTTATTTTACTGATATGTTAGACTAACTATGTGGTGACTGGCATTTTTGCTCTTTAACTTCTTCAGTGTTGTACTTAGCTTTCTAAGGAAATAAATTGTTCTGTGCTAGCTAATGAATTGTGTATTAGAAGTTCAGTTATGTCAGTTATAACATGTCTAACCTGTGAATATTGCTTTTTTCCCTTCTGCTCCCTGAAGTCGCTTGACGGGTGAGGAAGGCAAAGAATTCACTGCAAATGTCAGAAGACATTTTCCTCAACTTTGCAAAGTGTTTAAGGTATGTCTTTTCCGCTCAACTTTCTACACTTCAGTGAACAATGTTTAGGTGGTCAGGGTCAGTGGCTGTTGTAAGACTTGAATTTGAGTTCATTTAATAAGAATTCCAGCTAATGATATAGCAGCAAGGGTTTGTTGGCAAAATATGTCTTCCATGTTATTAGAAGATACTACAGAAAAATAGAATACAGGATCTTGGTTGTGTTCATCCAAGATCAAATATAGTCAAATTTCATCTTTGAGCCAGAAAAAATACAGTAAGTTCTGTCTGCCTCTAGAAACACTTTGGGGAATTGGAATATGCAGTAAATGTCAAATTTTTTGAAGATTAATGTAAAGACTTCTTAGTTATCTCTTTTCCCTTCTGTTTTAGATGTTTAAAAACAATTGGAGAGTCAAGTGATAGTACATAACAAGTGAAGAAGTAAAGAACTCTGGATGTTTAGAACTTACTTCAGTAAAGATGTCTAAATTACAAAGGAAAAAAGTGTCTTCAGAACCTCAAATTGTTTTATTGATTTGGAGTGTATGTAATCAGGAAGGGTTTCCTACATGGGTGCGTTTTTCATCAGGTGTTTGGTTCTGACAGCTCTCTCTTCATTGAGCAGAAGTGTTGGTATTAAGACAATACTTCACAGTTACTTCTGTAAACTGAGACTTTATGTATATTTTTTTTTTCAGGCACACATTTCTAGTCAAAACTCAGAGCTAAGTAATGCAGCATTACAGGCACTGGGATTTTGCGTTTTTAATTCAAAGGTTACATCTGAATTATCTGGTAAGCAAACAAATGTCAGTGTGGGTGTTGGTAGTGTGTACGTGTGTGTGTATATATATATATATGAGTTCTTTATTTCTTTGTTGGCATCTACTTTAATTTTGACAACATTTACAGTTCCCAAGGTTTTGTCTCTAGTATGAGCAGTGTGATCAGTTCACTAATCTTGTACAAATAATTGTAATTTTTTAATGCTGTTATACTGTCTTACTTGCCTCTAGTTTCATTAAATGCTTTAGTAGCAGTTAAGTACTGTAACTAGTTTTGTGCAATTAGTAATCAAAAAGATGTCCAAGTGGAAAAGGAATGAAGAACACTTTTATTTGTAGAATTTGGGTATGTATAGTAGTGCTTCTCCAGCCTTTACATGGTGATTCATGGTTGTTGCAAACCAATCCATTCTGTGATTTAATGTAAGGGACCTTTAAAGGTCATCTAGTCCAACCCCGAATACTGTGCTAGTAAATATTTCAAATTAAAACTAATTTAAAGTAATCCAAGATCTTATGGCCTACATTCCTAGGAAGTGCTAAATCCCTTTAACAAAAGGCTTTGTCACTGACAACTTGAGGCTATGCATCAAGGTAAAAACACTGGATTTTGTTAATAGGGGATAGCTGATGTCTGAGCTGGCTGGTCCTCGGGAGGTACCTCTTATGTGTTCCAGGGGTCAGGCATATCCAGTTGCAATAACATGATCAGAAGGTGCTCAGTGTCAGCTGTGTGTTATAGGTTGTGTGGTGGTGGAAGGTGGCTAAGCTAAGGTTGCCTTGTGTGTGCCTGAAAGGTAATGTGATTTGGCCTTTTTATGGTGCCAGGGTCTGTAGTGACTCTTCAAATGGTAATAACAAGTGGCATACTGTCAATTATTCTTCTTTTTATTCTTAAGAGTGTTAAATACTCTTGAACAAATGTTGTCGAATGATCTTTATTAGAGAGAAGCTTAACCTCTGACAAGACTGAACAAAATCATATGTCTGGATGTGCAGAGGGTGTTTTTTTGTGACTGCCATTCTGTTTACTGAAATTGATTCTTTCAGTTCTTCTACTCCTTTTCCAGTGTGTCCTGATTTCCTGTGAGAATGAGGCATCTGTAATAATGCTGATCTGGTCCTGTCCCTTTCCCTTGTAATCAACTAACCAGTTGATAAATTGCAGTCAATTTTGTTGGAGAATGTCAGGCTTCAGAAATAACTAAGTCCTGGAAACAGTGGAGAGTTAGGGAGAGATGTACTTTTGATTGAGGAAGGCACCGTATGTGAGTTTGTCTTTGTGATAGTATAATCAGTTACCCATGAAGTCCAAATTAGTAAGAAATCAGACTTCATTGGTGTTTGAATTTTTCTAGTTGCATGTATTCCTTTAAGACAGATGGAAAAAATCATTTAAGTCCTGTGCTAACCTTATTCTTTTTTTGTATGATGAGCTCACTGTCTGGTAGAGAGGTTTACTGCCCTCCTTAATAATGAAGTATCTTGTAGACCCTAATATGAATTGAATTTTTAATAAATATGATTAAAATATTTTGTTTATTAAATAAATTCTTTTAATAGTTAAATGTAATTTGAATAATCAACTATTTAAGCTTCAGCTCTAGTGGCTTTAGGTAAATTTGTCTTCTAGCTTTATGGCTTGCTTTTTCTTATAAAAGTAATACAGATATACCACATTAATCATATCTGTATATTGACACATTTTGAGCTTTTTTGCTAGCTTATTTTGAGAGAAATGTCCAAACATTGCGGAAAAAGTAATGCGTAAGACATTAAAACATGTCCATTAGGACTTCTAGCTGAGTGATCTTTAGTAATGCTAACTGAGCAAAATTGCCTGAAACTTGCTAAGAAGCTGATGAGAATTGCATGAACAGAATTTGAGTGCTGTGCATTCTGCTTTCAGCAACTGAAATACAAGACTTGCTTTCAACGGTGAACAGTGTTGCTGTAAAAACTTCAGACAAAAACACTCGCACTCGGGCACTTTGGGTAATCTCTAAGCAGGCATTTCCTTCTGAAATTGTTAAAAAGGAGGTAAGTTCTTCACTCTTTTCTTTTTGTGGCCTGATTTCCTAGGGAGATGAGGCTTGTTCAGTCTCTTGGTCACTCTCAGCAGCTTTTGAATCTGAAGGTTGTTTCCATCAAATTTGGCAGCCAAGTATGGGGCCTGAGTTCTTGGAAAAATGGTAAGGGTAGCTACAGAGAGAAAAGAGCCAACAAACTATTGCTTTTCTTGAGGGAGAAGCTGCAGTGTGAGCAATTCTATTAGATACCAGTGCAGCAACATAGGGGAGAAATGTTGTGAATACTCCACTTTGGTCAGAGCTCTAACCTTAAAACTAGACCCAGCATAATCCAAACACAGGGCACAGTCCTGGGAAACAGTTTCATAACTCTAGCTCCTCATGGAAATATTTGTATTTAGGTGCTGACTCTAATGTTCTTGTATTTCCTCAGGTGTCCAATATTATTTCTACCTTGGAAACAATACTTACTAAAGGAGATGTACAGTCTATGGTGGTTGAATATGAAGCACTGAATGTTGTTATACGGTACGTCCATTGCAGTATTAAATTGTTAAAATAGATGCTTAGGGTTTTTTTAAATGTTGAAACAAATTTTTTTTTTTTGAATGCTCTTTGAACTATTGTGGTGGGTTGACCCTGGCTGGATGCCAGGTGCCCACCAAGCTGCTCTGTCACTCCCCTCCTCAGCTGGACAGGGGAGAGAAAGCATAACAAAAGGCTTGTGGGTCAAGGTAAGGAGATGGAGACCACTCACCAATTGCTGTCATGGGCAAAAGAGACTCAACTTGGGGAAAATTAACTTAATTTATTATCAATCAAAGCAGAGTAGAATAATGAGAAATAAAAATTGAATCTTCAAACATTTTTCCCTACTCCCCTCCCTTCTTCCCAGGCTCAACTTCGCTCCTGATTTTTCTCTCCCTCCTCCCCCCTGAGCGGCGCAGGGGGACAGGGAATGGGGCTTGTGGTCAGTTCATCACATGCGGTCTCTGCCGCTCCTTCCTCCTCAGGGGGAGGATTCCTCATGCTCTGCCCCTGCTCCAGCCTGGGGTCCGTCCCACAGGAGACAGTTCTTCAGACTTCTGCAATGCAAATCCTTCCCATGGGGTGCAGTTCTTCATGAACTGCTTCAGCCTGGGTCCCCATGGGGTCACAATTCCTGTCAGCAAACCTGCTCCGGCCTGGGCTCCTCTACCCACAGGGCCAAAGGCATTGCCAGGAGCCAGCTCCAGTGTGGGCTGCCCACAGGGTCACGGCCTCCTTTGGGCATCCCCCTGCTCTGGCGTGAGGGCCTCCCTGGGCTGCAGGTGGAGATCTGCTCCCCCATGGAGCTCCAGGGCTGCAGGGGCACAGCCGGCCTCACCATGGTCTTCATGGCGATCTCCGCTCTCGTGCCTGGAGTACCTCCTCATCCTTCACTGACCTTGGTGTCTGCAGAGTTGTTTCACATATTCTCACTGCTCTCTTTGACTGCCACCTGCTGTTGCCTTCTCCCCCCCCCCTTCCCCCCCCTTAAATAAGTTATCCTAGAGGGGTACCACTGTTGCTGATGGGCTCTGCCTTAGCCGGTAGTGGGTCTGTCTTGGAGCTAGCTGGCATTGGCCCTATCACGTACAGGGGAAGCTTCTACTAGCTTCTTCCCTCCGCTCCTGCTACCAAAACCTTGCCATGTGAACCCAATACATTCTGCTGCTTGCCGTGGTGAATCACATATTTAAGAATTATCTTTAAAATCCACATTTATCTCACAATCTTCACAAACATTACATCAGCAAAAATGAATTCC